>NW_026068066.1:3181394-3210258 GCF_014885135.2 Alexandromys fortis | reverse complement strand
GAGAGAGAGAGAGAGAGAGAGAGAGAGAGAGAGAGAGAGAGAGGCAGTATTCTCTAGGTATGAGCACCCTGACAGGTTATCCAGTCCCAAAGGGCCACCCTAAACAATGCATATAAGCAATACTGAAAGGACCCAGCAGGCTATACATAGACACCTACCTACCTAATTACCTACATACTTACATATATAGGTATGTACATGCATTCCAGTAATTATTAGTATTCAGGCATCTGCACTGACCTGCCCTTAGGGTCCTGACAGGATACATCCTCAACTGCAGCCACTAAGAGCACTTCCTGGGCACATTTTCTACATTCCCTTTTAAAAGGTAGGCCTTGCCCACCTCCCATCTCTCTCTCTCTCTCTCTCTCTCTCTCTCTCTCTCTCTCTCTCTCTCTCGCCACTCTTGTCTCCATGGACTGGTCTGTCCCCACTCTACTCCCCTCTCTACCCATTCTCTCTCTTCTTCAAATGAACCTCCTATGTGAGCCTTGTTAAATGGTATGACTTCTCTTCATGGATATTTTAAAATTACAACAGGATTAATTAATGAAGAGAGGTCATGAATTTGAGAGGAAGTCAGGGGAGCATGAAAGGAGCTGGGTAGAAGAAGGTTGAAATGTTGTGAATATAGCACTCATGTATGAAACTCCCAAAAAACTTTAATTTAAAAATTACCTGGGAATGAGTGACGGCCCCAAATGTAAAAGTTTGTGATATGAAACTTGAGAAGAAATGCAGGAGACTACTTTCACTGCCTTACATCTGAAAACTCTTCCCTATGTAGGGCAAAGAGGAAAGAAGTCATAGAGAAATTAGCCTTCATCAAAACTGTCTTCTACACGTTATCAGATACCAGAAACATTTCAAAACAAGAGTCCAGATGGAGAAAAAAAGAACTTCTTTGTGATTAGGTTATTCTTACAATAATAAGAAAATAGCACATAAATATGGACAAACTACCTGCATAGAAATTTCATCAAATAAAGAGATATAAGAACATCTTAGCTTTTTGTAAAGAAAAAAATACATGAATGTCCAACATCCGCATGAGCATGTGATCAAGATTAACCAGCAAGGAACAAGAATTAAAACTGTACCGAGATATCATTTCATGTGATTAAGATGTAAAACATGAGCGAGCCTGTCATGGAGGCACACACCTTTAATCTTAGCACTAGGAGGTAGAGGCAGGAGGATCTCTTTGAGTTTGAGGCCAGCTTAATCTACATAGTGATATGCTGTTTTTTTTTTTTTTTTAGAAAAAAATATGAGCAATATTAAGTGTTGTCAAGGAGGTGGAGAAACTTCAAGCCTCATTGCTAGTCAGAATTTAGCATAGTATCACCACTTTGGAAACAGTGTAGGCATTTATTACATAATTAAACATGTATTTATGGTTTAAATGACAAATTCTAATTGCCAGAGAAATAAGTATCCTGAACACAGGAACACATGCTACAGGTGTTAGCATCCTGGCACATCTGGCCGCTCCCTTTGGGGACCGTGCAGAGTGATTCTCTTCTGCTGTCATCCCTGCATCAAGCCTGCATGGTGGGCAGCTGGTATCCTGTCTCTTGAAAAGGCAAAACTCCACCTACTTCTCTCTCTCTCTCTCTCTTCCTCCTCTTGCCCTTTTTCTCTGTGCATCTCTCTGTCCTTCTCTGTCTCTGTCTCTTTCTCTCTTCCCTCTCCTTCCCCCTTCTCTCAATAAACTCCTCACTTAAGCTGGGTCTGCAGGACAGGGCACCTTGAGGCTTCTGGGCTCTCACCTTGCCAAGGTCTCTAGCTCACATAATCATTACAATAGGTTCTCAGGGTAGCTTTATATATAACAGCAAAAGCCTAGAAGCAACCAAAATATCCATCCATAGGTAAAGCCATGTGCAAAAACTGTGTTGTTTGCACACCAGAGAATACTTCTCTGTCGTAAAAAAGGACAAATCTGAGCAATAAAGTCATTCACTTAGGTGGTCACCTAATTGTATCTTTAGAGACTGGACGAGAGTTCCCAGAGTCACTTCCCAGAAGTGATTCACTGGAAGTTGCCTCCCTGTGGCCTGGGAAAACAGAGAGGTCCAGTGAAGAAAAGATAGACTATTCCAGGTAAAGAGAGTAAGAAAACACGAAAGAAGCAACAACGTGAAAAACAAAATTGTGAATCTTTTTAAAAAATGTAAGAGCCCAAACCAGACTGAAAGAACAAGGAAAGAAAGTGAATTAATACCGCATTTTGATTCTTTCTGAAAGGTGTTTGTTCTAGAAGACATGTTGAACAGCATTTTACCTTCCCTGGTCATACTTTTGGAGGAAGTCTTTATCTAGGAGATAGAGCTGGCAAAGCCAACTACATTTGTGTTGGGTGTTTAAGTGGCATCTGTCCCATCATAGCTGCTTGTGCTGGGCATTTATGTGGCATCTGTCCCATTACTGCCACTTGTCTTTAAACAATGAACCCCGCAGATGGAGAATGAGCTACCCGGCTGTAGGCAGTCCCTCTGCATTCTAAGCAAAACTCATTGCAGGGAGAACCTGATGTTTAGGAAAAAGGTTTCATTCTTTGTGAATTCATCTAATGTCAAATCAGTTGTATGGCCATAAACTTTATAGCCCTGTGCTTCCCAGTGAGTAGAAGAATCCAGCATGCTTGGATTAATCAAATGAATGAGACCAAAGGCTTGGTGATAGCTAACAGTTCTGTGGTCACTTGATGGCTCAGAGACAACTGCATCGCAACAACTCAAGTCATTTCCTGCTCAGAAAATATCTCTGTGTGCAAATCCTGAAAAAAAACTTCTCTTGAAGTAGATCTTGTCTGAAGCAGAAAGGATTCTTGCTCTGCAGTTGGTGTGCTGTGTACTCTGGTATCTGAGGTAAGAAGGTGCTTCTTTATCAAGTGCCCCAAACAAACAGCGTGGATGCCAGAAGTCATGGCTGCTTGTGGATGATTGATTGCTCAGGCTGGCACTCATTCGAGCTATCTTAGTTCACATTTGTGTTAAGAATTATCAAAAAGACTTTTTAAAAATCATATGTATTTTTCCATTAAATCCCACCAAGTAAAATTATTCCTTGTGCATAAAAACAACTGAAAAAGAAAAACGCCTGGCTTTGATGGCATATCCCTTTAATCCCAGTATTCGCGAGGCAGAGACAGGCACACCTCTGTGAGTTGGAAGCCAGCCTGGTCTATAAATTGAGTTACAGAACAGCCAGGGCCACTCAGAGAAATTCTGTCTTGATAAAAACAAACAAAAAAGAAGAGAAAAGATTAAAAAAAAAAAGGAAAAAGGAAAAGAAACCAATGCTAAATAGAATTTTATCTGTTGACTTTGACAGCTCATCAGAGATACTGTACAGTAGGGTTTCCTTTAAGTTTCTTCCCCTCACTCCAGGCTCATGGGTCTAAACACTTGGTCCTTAATTAGTGGCACTGTTTGGGAAGGATGTGGATTTTCCAATGGTTCTGAACCCTTATAATGCTGGGACCCTTTAATGCAGTCACCATCAGAAAACAGATGTTTACATTATGATTCATAATAGTAGCAAAAAAATCCCAATTTTATAGTTGGGGGTCACCACAATATGAGGACCTGTAAAAGGGCCAGTCAACCCCTAAAGCAGTCAAGACCCACAGGGTGGAACCACTGCTGGGGGTCTAGCCTCAGTGGAGGAAGTGGGTCACTGGGGGTGGGTCTTGGAGACTTGATAGCCCAACCTGGCTTCCTGTTCCCTCTGTCCTTCCCGGTGCCAACCTCTGCTCCCACACCATGCCTTCCTGGTGGATTGTGCTCCTGTGGAACTGTAAGTCCAGCACCCCCTTCTCTCAGGTGGCTTTGTCAGGGCATTTTATCAGAGCAACAGAAGATTGGTAGGAAATGTGGCTGTTACCATGATTGGCCTTTAGAACTGGAGGAACGTGGAAAGTTTTCGGAACTTTGGATTAAAAATGTCCTTGAAGCCATCATGTAATGCTGTTGAAGATGAGACTCAAGTTGCAATGGAGAGTCCCAAGTGATTAGGGCTGGAGCTTTTTCAAGACCTGGAAGGTATCTTCCCAAAGCACAGCATTATTAAATCTGATCATACTGAATTTAGAAAATCTCTGCAGCAAAGAGTATCACAGGCAACAAGGAACACAAAAACTGACTTAAATTTATTTCAACACATTCACATATTAACTCAATAAAATAAACTTAGGCAATCTTCAGAGAAATTCCAATGTCCATACAATTTTTTTTTTAAAAAAAGGTTTAGACACTTGCTCCTTAATAAGGAAGAGGAAAAGGAAAGATTATAATTATTGCATGGTGAAAGTTTTCAAATGCATGCTCCCAGGAGAGTGGTTTTGAGTCATGGTCCGTGTTCAGGGGCCTCTGGCTCTGCATAGCTCTTGCTTTCCTCCCTGCATATATGTGCTTCTCCTAGGGCAGTTCATGGCTTTGCTTGTAGCTGTGTGCACACAGCCTCCCCGCATTCTGACCCAGCTGGCTTGCTGTCACTCGTCTCATGGCAACGCTTGCCACACTGACTTTAAGTCACTATTGTTCAGAAAGACCAGGAGTTCAGTCCCCAGCACATTGGTGTGGATCTGTATAGTTTGAACTCATGAATTATAAATTAGGAATGAGCTTAATTCAGGAACCCCAGAGCAAGCGGTGTCTGGGGAGAAGTTAATAGGTAAGCACTAACGCATGGAATGCTGCTATTGTCCAGCTGGGTTCTCCAACACCCTTCAAAGAGTATCTTCTCCTGCTGGAAGACACTCTAGAGAGAAGCAGCAGGAGGCTGCTCAGGCGTGGGGGACATTTCTACGAGACTTAAGACCTCAAATCTTATCAAGAAATGTCTCCATTTTAGCCTGTGGGTCCAGAGGCACCGCTGAAATCAGTTTGAGAAAATGAAAGATAACAGGACTGGAGTTCTGAATGAACAAAGGCTTGGTCCTGCTCGGCTGGCCAAGGAAATTAAACCTGGCCTAGCCAGTCTATCTCCCATGGGGATCTGTTCTAAAAATCTGATTTCATTTCCAATGCAGGAATCTGAGAACTTTGGGTAGAGGGACAAAGAATAGGGACATTTTTGCTGGTCAGTTGTACTCTGCAGGGAGGAGAAAATAAGGACTAGAATCTATGTACACGTATGTGTGAAAGAAATAGAAAGACTGTATTTCTCTCCCCCCACCCCCCCATACCACACATGTACAGAAGACACGGACAACAGCTAGCTACCAGGAGGAAACTGGCACTTATGAAACTGCTCAAACCTTATACAGACCTAGAACCACATGGTAGCAGAAACTGCAGAGGGAGGGGAGATTATTGAGATAATGAGAAAGAAGGTTGAGACTCAACAGACCTGGGGTGAACATGTTAGTACAGGCTGAAGAACATTGTCTGGAGCAGATGACCTGGATTCAAACCCCAGCTTTGAGACCTACTCAGAGCATGGCCTTGGGTAAGTCTCTCAACTCTCTAGGGCTCCGACTGCTCTACTATACACTGGGTCTAAGAATCACAATGAGAATTTAGAAAGGGATGATGGTCCATCTGCATTGTCTGCTTGCCTGCATTTGGAATCACCACGGAAACACACCTTTGGGTGTGCTCACGAAGTTGTTAAGAGGAAGGCTTGGCTGAGGAGGACTCACCCTGAATGTGAGCAGCAGCAACCAATGGCTGGGACCGTGAGTAAAGGAGAAAGCAAGCTGAGCTTGGGCATCCTTCTGAACCTGCTTCCTAACTGCTGATGCCGTCACGATGGACTGTGAACTCCCGAACTGCGAGCCAAAATAAACCCTCCCTTCCTTGACTCCCTTTTGTCTGATGCTTTGTCACAGCAAGAAGAAGGTAACCTGTGAGAGCTTTCCTGGCATGCTGTCCCACAGGTGTGACCATCACTGCTATTTTGTAAGGGTCAGCTACTCCTGTTACGGTAGTAGCAAGGCTAAGCTGGGAATCTTATACAACAGTGATTTCCATATACCATTACTCTCAATCTTGTGATGGCTGCGAGAAGCAAGCAGCTATTGCAATAGCATGGTCCTTGTCACTGTGGAGATAAGCACAGGGCATCTGTGGAGCTTCGGAGACAGATGCATCCCTTCCTCCTCCTTTTCTTGTCTCACGCTTGGGTCTTTGACTTCCACACCCCTACGATCCTGCTCAGATCCCTTCAGCAAACTATAAGGCTGAAGAGGTTAAAATGTCTTGGCAAGCTGCCATCTCCCAAGCCAAGATGCTTTTGCTGGTTCTGGGTAGCTCAGGGCTTCGCCCCCAATGCTGGAAGATCCCCAGACATTTTAGCCAGCCCACCTTATATATTCAATCTTGTTTAAAATATAACAAATTCTTTCTTTGCTCTAATTTCATGTCCCTTTTGTCCCAACTGCTTTTGCTGGTTTCCATGGAGATGAAGGCTTCTGGCTGGGACCATCCCTGAAGCAACTTTAAGGAGATTAATAGGCTCCCTTGCCCTGTTCTGTTCATTTCTCACCTTTGGTTCAAGGAAACGCTCACAAGTCCACCTCCTCGTTTCCCCTGGAAGATGGTGGGGACATGCCTCACTATGTAGGGAGGCAGCCTAGCAGAAATTGATTTGATTTGTGGGGTATTGCTCTGAAGTGTGTCGACGTATGTTGACTGGCTTCGAGTGAAATACACGGAAGTGCTCATAACTCATGCAGACATTGATGATGGATAAAAACACTGGGTCTCCAGGATCCTTCACTGATGATGATGCTGGGAACCAGGGTAGGCTGTTACCTGTGCTACCTGTTACTGTGACAACCATGCTGGCTCTTCATGTCCTAAAGTTAACAGTGGTCATTTATCCTTTGGAGGCTGAGCTGGGTGTCCAAAGCCACATTTCTATACAGGTGGGGAGGCATTGACAACAGACTTAGTGGCTGAGAAATAAAGGGTGCAAAAAAACAAGTTTGGTTTGAGTAGCGCCATGCCTAGCCTTGGCAAACAGACATCTGACACACATGTACACAGTTGCCTTGGTGAGGAGTCCTGAAGAACTGAGGTGTCAGCACCCTACCCTTACTTCCATCATTTTATTTTATATTTTATTTTTTAATTATTTTGGGGGACAGCCTCTCTAGCTCGGGTTGGCCCTAACCTTGTTACCATCCTCCGATCTTCTTGTCCTAAGAGAGAAAAGATGTAACCCTTTATTATTGAAAAAGGCAGTTTTATGAAGGCACAGTTTACATATAGCAAGATCCGCCTTCCTTTAGGCTGTTTGTGACAAGCACATCCAAGGTTCAACCCAGCCTGTCCCCCAAACCTCCCACACCCCGCTGTGGTCCCTCCTCCACCTCCAGCCTCACATCCATTGCTGGGTTTTCTGTCCTTGTGGGTTTTTATTTTCTTTTTCTTCTTTAAAACACCATATAATGTTTCCCTTTGAATCAGGATCCTCTCTTCCTCCATGCCTTTGAGATGGTAATTGGTTTTTAAAAGCGGGAAAGTTTGCTGTGACCCCAGCTTCAGAGGTTTCCTGACTAGCTAGCATGACTGCTCTGGGGCCTGACGGCAGTGGTTTGTCATCACGGGCTGTGGAGGAGGAAGCTGAGGGAAACTAAGAAGGAAAGAGAGACGAGGGACTAGGGTCCCCATATCTTGCCAAAGGCACGCCCCTGTGTGACCTGAAAAGTTCCATGTATCCCAACTTCCTAAAGTGCTCACACCCGCAAGGACACCACAAGCTGGAGAGTAGGCTCTGCAGGACCTTCAGCAGAGATGAATCTGTGCTAGTTGCTGTGAGTTTCTGCCCTCAAGGTGATGATGCCACAGTTACCTTTGCTCTGTAGATAAGATCCCAAAAACCTCAAAGAGAATTCAGGATCCATTAAAGCAAGAGAAGCCAGGGCTGGTGGGCTCTAAAGTTCTGTCTCTTCTGCTAGACTGATGCTGGGGGGAGGATGTACTTCCCCCTCACCCACCAGTCCAGGGAGGTGAGGATGCAGATGGTGCTGGGACAAAGGGGAGGACTACTGGATAGCTCCACCCCTCAGAGCTGGCAGTGCAGAGACCCTCTCTCCCTCATGGTGAAAGGCTTGCGAATGCTTTCAAGCTTCCTAGTGATTTTGTCTGATCTAATCACTGTTCTGGAAGAAGGCTTTCCCAGGAAGAGCTGAGGTAGGCAGCTCACTGAAGCAAATCCTGGGAGCAGGAAGAGAACAGGGACATGTGCCACAAGGATGTGCTTCACCTTCCCTTTACAGCATTTAATTAGCTAATTTATTATTGTATACACGTGCCTGAGAGGGCGGGGCACACTTGCCATATCCATGTATGGAGGTCAGAGGACAGGTTTGCAAAGTCAGTTCTCTCAGTCCATCTTTATGAGGGTTTCTGAGCTTGAACTCAAGTGGTCAAGCTTGCACGGCAATTAAGTTTATCTGCTGAGTCTCTTTGCTGGCCCTTTAATAGCATTTTAAACATTAGATATAATTCCACTCACACACTCATTATTCTTTGCCATGGGACAAATGGCCCTACAGTGCACTGGCTGAAAAACATAGTTTTTACACCACAGTGTTTGGAAACTAGGGACAACCCTGCTGGGTTAAAACTACTTAAGATCTCTTGTTTTTTGTTTTTGTTTTTTAAATATTTTACCCTTTTGGCTCTTTGCTGTTTTGTGGGGACTGCTACCCAGCTCCCAAATAAAACACATGGAGGCTTATTATTATTTATAAATGCCCAGCCTTAGCTTGGCTTGTTTCTAGTCAGCTTTCCTTAACTTAAATTATCCCATCTACCTTTTACCTCTGGGCTTTCATGTTTCTCTACTTCTTTATATCTGACTTTTCCTTTACACTCTTACTCCATGGCTGGATGGGTGGCTGGGCCCTCGCCTCCTCCTTTCCTTGTTCTTGTTCTTCCTATTTCTCCTTTCAGATTTCTCCTTCTATTTATTCCCTCCGCCTGCCAGTCCTGCCTATGCCTATCCTTTCTCCTGCCCCGCTATAGGCTGTTCAGCTCTTTATTAGACCATCAGGTGTTTTAGACAGGCAAAGAATCACAGTTTCACAGAATTAAACCAATGTAACATAAACAAGGCAACACATCTTTGCATCATTAAAACAAACGTTCCACAGGATTAACAAATGTAACACATCTTTAATGAATATCCCACAAGTTTCTTACAATGTTGCAACCAGAATACCGTGGGAACTGGGTCCTCAGCTCAAGGCTCAAACTTCACTCTAGGCTTGGACTCCTGCTGGCTGTTGTCCAGTGCACCAATCCCCTCATGTGAGTCTCTACAGCATTCTCACAATGAACCCTTATAGAGCGAGCAAAGAACACAGTGGCAGAGAGGGGGTGAGTCAGTCTGTGATCTCATCCCAGAAGCAGTAGGTCATCCATTTTGCTGTATTTGACCACCGGAAGTGAGTCACCAAGTCTAGCCCACATTTCAGGGTAAGACATTACTCCAAGATGTGACTTCCAGGAATCCAGGATCATGTAGAAGCCACCTCCAATCTGGTTTAATACACGAACCTGGAGATGTATGGATCTCGGATTCTCAGGGGGGAGGGGTGTATGTGTGTGACAGTTGTGCACCATGTGACATCACTGAAAGTGGGATATAGATGATTTCCATGCCTTTAGGTTTCCTTAGCCTTGTGGTCCCCTCATGACCCCCACCATCCTCTCTTATGCATTGCCATTCCCTTCTCTCCTTCCCTCCCCCTGTCTTTTCTTTTCTTCCTCTCTTTAACCTGGTCCTTCTCATAGGGGTTCTTAGGGACAGAGGGCCGCTTTCAGAGCCTGGGTTGTAAAGACACATTTGGACTCCATGTTGTAGCTAGGAACTGTTGTGTGCATGCTATTCCCAGCCCTGCATAGTATGATGAGGGCCAGCACTAGACCTGATGAGTCCTCTCCCCAGCTGCAGCTCACTCGAGTGAGCATTTCTTATTATGCTACTCATGAAATTTTTGATTTCAAACTGCCTTTCTACCACTTCCTAGCATGAGCCTGAACTTCAGACCCACCTGGAAACATGTCCTTTCTCAGACTTTCCCACAAGCTAGTCACCAGCTTGTGCCCTGTTTATTACTTCCAGGTGCCCTGTGCCCTTTCTGCCCCTCCTTCCTCTAAAGCTCGCACACTTGGCTGTGATGTCATCTCTAACCACGTTGTTGGTTTGTTTTTTGAGACTCGGTAGCCCAGGATATCCTCTAGCCTGCAATCCTCCTGCCTTAGCCCCTCAAGTGCTGGGATGACAGGCATGCATCACCTGACTTGGTTCCTTTTATCCCTTTTTAAACACCTTGACACTAGGTGACTATCCACCTCGTCACCTGTGTCCCTTTTGTCCTGTATCAGTGATGTAAGGCACAGTGCGTTCAGCCTTCACAGCATGGCACGGTTATAATTAGGTAATAGTTTGGCGACTGTTGTGTACTGTTTCTCTCCACCATTTGTCTAGTTCTTGTCTCTGCCATTCTCAGCACCTGACATACACTGAGCGCTCTACACAATGCTGGTGTGAGAAGGGAGCACACAAGCCCTCTCTGTGAGAGGAGACCAGAGAAACAGCAAGAGTCATGTCCCATGGACTGGATACTGAACCAGAAAGAGACTAGGCATGGCAACCTGGTGAACTCTACAAACACCAAGTTTAGATCATAGCAATTGCCCAGGTGCGCGTCATGGCCTTGACATCTAGGGGAACTAGCTGAGGGATTTTGTTGTCGGGTTTCTGTCCTGCCCAGTTCCCACAATCATTAAGTCCCAAAGAAATCACACAGAGGTCTACATTAGTTATAAACTGATTGGCCCATTAGCTCAGGCTTATTATTAACTCTTATAACTTATATTAGCCCATTATTCTTGTCTGTGTTAGCCACGTGGCTCAGTACCTTTTTCAGCTAGGCAGTCACATCTTACTTCTTCTGTGGCTGGGTCACAATGGCAGACCAAGCTTTCCTCTTCCCAGAATTCTACTGTTCTTGTCACCCTGCCTCTACTTGCTACCTGGTTGTCCCTCCTATACTTCCTGCCTGGCTACTGGCCAATCAGCATTTTATTAAAATATAATTGACAGGGTATAAACCATTGTCCCACAGCAGGACTTGTGGGTCCCCTCTTTACTCTGCAAATTTTCTGAACATTGGAATTATTCTAAGAAAAAGGCTGTTCGTGTGTGTGTGCGTGTGTGTGTGCCTGTGTGTGTGGTATGTGTGTGTGTGTGTGTGTGTGTGTGTGTGAGTGTTATATGTATGTGTCCATGTCCGTGTGCTGTGCATGCATATGTGGAGGCCAGGAGTTGACACTGGGTGTTGTTATGGTGTTTAAACCATAACATCTCATATTTCTTTACACTATGTGAATATATGTCACTGTGATTGGTTTAATAAAAAGCTGAACGGCCAAGTTAGGCAGGATTTTCAGGATGGAATATTATGGGAAGAAGAAGGGGGAGTCGCCAGCTAGATGCAGAGGAAACACGACAGGCTATAGGCCGAGCTTTCAAGACTGATGAGAAGTCTCTGTTGGCTAGTAGGACATAGAAAGTCCAGTCACAGGGGGTCGTCCTCTGTTGTTCTCTACTTATGAGATCAGATCTTCCACTGGCTCTGGAGCTCACAGATCAGCTGCTAATCACCAGCACGTTGGGTTTCAGGTGATTGCTGCCCCATTGGGCTTTTCCATGGGTTCTGAAGAAGCCTCCAGGTCATGCCTCCTGCAGGTACTTTTCCCACAGAGCCATCTCTCCAACATTCAAATCCAACTCCATGAAGTCAGACACATTAAATCATACTCTTGGGGAGGAGGCTGTGGCATTGATATTTTCAGAAAGTTCCTCTGAGTGTCTTTTATGTGCAGCTGAGGATAAGAATCACAGCTCTAAGGACAGCCTTATGCTGGCTGCTCGGCAAAACAGCCATACTCAAGCACCACCCGGAATACAGTCTCCAAGCAGTGACTATTGTACTGAATGTCTTAGTCGTGAGCCGATTGTCCCCTGAATCCCTGGTTTGACCTCTCACCCCTGCCAGACTCATCTCATCTTTCCTTGATCCTCCTAAAGACTCACCTGGCTCTGTATGATCAAAGTTCTCAATTAGTTCAGGACATAGGAGATTTCAAATTTATTAAAGTCAGGGCTGCATCTGCATCCAGGTTGGTGTCTGAGGGCCAGGATGCATGCAGATCTGAGTGGCCTGCGCTGTTGCTGGATCTGGGAGCCACACAAATATTGAAGATGAGGCCACCAAAGTTAGATGAGCAGAGGTAACTTCATTCCATCACCACGGGGTACCAGAACTTCTAACTAGTTAAGGACATGGGCTTGTCAAGATCTGACTCCATGACCCTGAACAGAGAGAGTAGCCTCCTTTAAAAGCAATAAAGCCATAAGTAGAGGCGTCAGGGGTGCTATAAGAAAGAATTTTTACAATTTGAGGTTAACTCTTGGGTGATGTACTTTGCAGGAATTTACAACTCGTGATGACGTTTTACAACTAGTAGTACGGTTTGTGATACCAAGGTGTCTGTCCACCTAATGGGTCTGAAAACCTTGCTTCCACAGGACTGTGGCTATCTTAACACAGCTCTTAGCACAGATGAAGTTTTGGTTTTTGTTGTTGTTATTCATTTTACATACCAACCACAGTTCCCCCTCCCTCCCCTCCTTCCCACAACCTACCCCCATCTACTCCCCAGAAAGGTTAAGGCCTCCCATGGGGAATCAGAAAAGCCTGGCACATTCTGCTGAGGCAGGACCAACCTCCCTGCTCCCCAGAATCAAGGCTGAACAAGGCATCCACCATATGGAATGAGCTTTAAAAAGTCAACACATGCACTAGAGATAGATCCTGGTCCCACTGCCAGGGGTCTTACAATCAGACCAAGCTACAGAACTGTCACTCACAGTTGGGGTCTTGTCAATTTTTTAACCAAATGTTCTTCTCATAACTGAAGAGAATATGGGCAAAGGTCTTACAACAGAAGACATGGTGTAGGTGGCTGATGTTTCTGAATCATTGTGAACTCCACACTGCTATTCAATGTCATGGTAGCATCCGAGTCAGAGCTGCAGCTGAGGGCCATATCAGGGTGAACAGCTGTACTGCAGCCCGGGTCTGTGCTGATGTACCGTGGAAGGCAGCACAGATCTCTGAGACCAAGGGCCGTGTTGGTGTCCAAGGGCTGTACTGCTGCTGTGGCTTGTGCAGATCTGAGTGGCCTGCAATGCCATCTGGGACAGCAGTGACACCCAGACCCAGCTGCTGTTGAGGACCATGTCTGGTTTCATGGTCTTACAGGGTGTGGGGCTGTGCTGAAGTCCGAGTACCGTATTGCCATCAAAGATCACATAGAAGCCCAGGGTGGGACCACAACCCGAGGCTGCCAGAACCATCCCGATCTGAGGGGCCATTGCTTCCACCCAGAGCCAGGATGTCATCCATATCCAAGCTGCTACCACGGGCCATGTCTGGGTCCATGGCACAGCTGCAGGTGAGGTCTGTGGCTCATGTCACCTCAGGAGGAACCATGCAAGATGAAATCAGAGGGTCTTGCTGAGCTGGCTCCACCCTTTGCTGGCCCAGGGAAAGCTGGCCTTGCCACTTGATGAGCACTACAGCAAGAGAGCTGCCCCCCCTGCACTAAGGAGATATGGCCCCATCCCTCATCACAGGCAAGGGTGAACCAACCCTGAGTAGGGGAGTTGAGCCTGCCCCTTTGGCTGAGGAGGGTGGCCCCAGTGGCCTGGACTGACCAGCTCAGCTACTGCCCAGGCCCGTAGCCAGGCCTTGGGTTGGCTCACCCTAGCATCTACGTTATCTACAACCTGCTGGATGTAGCTCATGAAGGGACTGGACTAGAAACAATACCTGCAGGATCTCCAAGACTCAGGGCAGCAACAGGACATCCCAGAGGAGTTTTGGTGAGGCTCCAGTGATGATGGTGTAACAGAAACCAGAGGATTTGAACCAGACCAACCACTCATTTTAATGAACACTTGCTAGTAAAGCTGATAGGACAGAAGGGTATACAGATGACACACTGAGGCCCCCAAATGCCACCAGGATGAATGAAGAGGTGTTGGAGAGACGGGAGAGGAGAAACAATGAGGGTTTCATCGTTATTGTTTTTGTTTTGGCTTGGTTTGGGAGGGTTGCTTTTGTTTGCTTGCTTACTTTGTTTTGTTTTGTTTTGTCTTGTGGAGGATACTGCAGAGGTGAGGGGTACATGGGGGGACCAAGGTATAAGCAAAATTGTGGTACATAATGGGAAACTCCCAAAGAATCAATAAAGAAGTTAAAATTAAAAAAAAAAAGGAAAAGAAAGCCAGAGCTGTAGTCTATTTCCAGCAGAGAGTAGCATATTGTTGAGCATACGATAGTTAGAAACTTAATGTCTTTACATCCAATGGGTATGTTTACAAAACTTTCTATAAAAATAGGAGAATATTGGTGTACAAAAGAGTCCCACAATAGCCCGGAATGGAGCATAACAAAGTTTTATTTATATGGGAATAAACTCATACAAAAGAGTAGTGATTGGCTGTCCTCTCTGTGCGCTGGGAAGTGGAACCAAATCCATCAGCCAAAGGGTCCTGTGCTTGTATTTATAGTATATGAGACCATGCCCAAAGTGGGTGGGTATCTCACAGGCTATTGGCTGAAGTTCCCACAGCACCTCCCCCTTTTGTCTAAATAAGAGAGTTGTAAGCCTAGTACAAAATTATATACAATAATAACAAATATCAAGTATTGTCCATGGAAAAGAAGAGGCAAAAGCATATATAAAAATTAGAATTACAACCAATATGAACAACATCAAATAAGAAACATATGCCAAATGTTTTAATAGTTATTCTATCCTAAAAAGTCTAAGTCTTATATTAAAAATGGCTTGGCTTAGTCATGAGAAGAAAGTAACTGACTATCTAGTCTTTAACCCCATCAAAGGCCTGAGAAGGAAAATAATATTACTTGAGTAAATAGGAAGTGCAACCAAGCAATTTGCAAAAGGTGCAAGAATTGAAAGAGAGATTGCCCGGCTCCCTGGGCAATCACCCAAAGTCTCATTTGCAACATTGGGGCAACAAACTTTGGCTAAGGCGAACTTACAGACCATTTTCAGAGGCAAGAATATTTGAAAAACCATCTTACCCTATATTGGCAAGGTTTGACAGTCTTTTTAATTTTATCACTCATGCTCTTAATCTCAGGGTCATTGGGCACCAATTTGTTGGCATACAAAAGAATTCCACAATAGCTTGGAATGGAGTATGACAAAGGTTTATTTATCTGAGGATAAACTCATAGAAAGAGTAGCGATTGGTAGTCCTCTCTGCGCATTGGGAACTGGAACCAAATCCAGCAACCAAGAGACCCACACACGCTTTTTATCTGGATTTATAGTACACGAGACCACTACCAAAGTGGGCCAGTATCTTCAAGGCTATTTGCTGAAGAAGTTACCACAGCACAAGACAATGTGAAATCTATAAACATATGGTTGACACTGTATTTGAAAGGAGATACTTGAAGTGACCTACATAAAGTACCTCAAATGATATGAGAAAACAATAAATGACCTGGAAAAAAGAAAATGGAAAGCATTGTTGGATTAATTGAAACCCAGGTATTGTAGCAAGCCCACCAATGCTTCTACCATTCAACTAAATGACTATGAGACTAAAAGCTCTTGAGGTTGTCATGAATGAGTGCTGAGTGACTGGCTTCATTGATAGCTTTTAATTGCAATCTGTGCTTAGGAAATGACTACTTTCAGCAGTTTTCCTGAGGGCCAATTAGCATGAGAATTTTATGTCAATGTGACCTACCAGAGAATAAAGATGCGTGAGTCACAGCACCAATGCAATGATTTTAAGAGTCCATTAACTGAATTATCAAGCATGGGACCTTGGGTCAGGTCAGTGTTGGCCTTCCTTTGTGAATGATGCAGGTGCTAGGGATGGCTCTCCCTTCTGCCCCATCCTGCCAAAATCTTCTGAGAAAATGAAAAAGGTCTGTTGCTCTAGACCTATGTCAGGAAGGTGGCTCGATCTGCTACTCAGCAGAATGGAAGATACATGTGTAGTGTATTGTTACCAAAGAAAAGAATGATTCTCAGATGCTATAGCATTGCCACTGCAGAGAGAACACACAAGTTCCAGATCTATGTATTCCCTCTGCTAAGAATGAAGTCAAGCCAGAAATGGAAGGACTAACTTAGCTTGAGGATGTAGACATATAATGGGGAGGGTTTCAGGAGAGCTCAGATTCACCTGAGTGACCATGCACCTCTCCTAGCAGGATATTTCTCACCATGCTGAAAGAGGATGAAATTGTGGAACCCTTGTTGGTTCCTCAAGGAAAGTAGGTAGTAGAGAGATTCAAGACCAGAAAGGCCACTGCTTCTTCTCATTGTAGTTGGTGTGACATAAGCTTCTATCAGCTAGCACAATGCAATTTCACCTTTCTCTCTCATACAGTTCAGAGGGATGGCATGCCCAGCGTCCTTCAGCATCAACATGTGGTGACCCACACGTGTTCCCACTGGGACTCTATACTCCTCATGAAAACCAGAGTTTTTCCCATTCAGCTGGTAGATAGAGACAGAGACACTGACAAAGGGTATCTCTTCCTGTGTCTGCCTAAAAGCAATGCACCTTTCTTCTTGTCTCTCCTGGGCAAGAGCGTAGTCATATGATCTCACAATAGCCACAGGAAATTCATGAGATATGCCTAGTTCTGTGCCCAGGAAGATAGGAAATTGGGTCCAATATGACAAGACATCAAGACAAAATTATTAAGCTAGCTGAGAGAAAGACAAATCAATAAAAATGAAACATTCCAAATTTTTAATTTTGAAGCCTCAGTTTGCTTAAAACTAGCTCAGCAAGACAGTCTTTAAGTATTTTATGACATTTACGGTGTCACTGAGATATTGAAGGGCATGATCTGAATGTGCCTTTTTTTTATAAACATGTGGTGCAATCTAAGCTATAATGTAACGGTGATACAGTCTTTGGGGTCTTGGAACTATACAGTATAGGGGTTTTGGATCTGGTCAGTGTATGAATGAGTGGGTCTCTGATTCTTGTCCCTACTCTTGGGGCTCTTTTTCTTCTGTTGAGTTGCCTGGTCTAGCCTAGATGTGATGGTTTTTGTCTTCTTAGTATATTTAATTTTGTCATGTATGGTTGTTATCTCTTAGAAGCCTGTTCTTTCCTAATGAGAGACAGAAAGGAAGTGGATCCAGAGATGAGGGGAGGTTGGGAAGAACTGGGAAGAGTAAATAGAGAGAAAATGGTAAACAGGATATATTGTTTAAATTTAAAAAATTAACAGGTAGGAAAAATCTGAAGTGCAACAAGCAACAGCGGAGAGATGTCCATCATTTGAAAAAGAATCAGCAGCTGAAAGAAGGCTGGGGAAGCACACACATCCAGTGAACACACAGAGAAAAAGATTCTCTGAAAAGCAGAGTGGGGCTCAGGAACCCACAAAGTTATAGTCTTTTCTCAAGAACAGGAGGTTCTAAAACCTCCAACGAGTTTTCCTCAGAGCTTCTGTGGGTATGTCCTGAGCAGGGCCTGACTTGTTGAGCCTGCTGGTGGGAGACAAAAACCTACATGGCCTTTGTTTTAAGCTACCAGGCTTTTGCTTCAAGTCAGGAGTGTAAGGAAGAAGCTGACTATCTTGGAAATTCGCCACCTTTCTTACCTAACCACGACCCCTCTTTCTATCTTCCTACCTACCAGGAGTCTGTCTAAATTCTGATCTCTCTTTTCCCCCTCCTAGAGGTCACTCTAACCTCTACTAGAAATTTCAGGGTCAATGATCACTCTTAGGTGCTTTGAGTTGACCAAAGTTCCACAATGGAGGGGCAGCAGAGAGAGTGTCTCAAAGGAAAGTCTATCTAAGGAGCCACAATGAATTTCAAATGATGGCAATGGTCCAGAGCATAAACCAGCCATTTGGTGGTGATTGAGTATCTCTGGAGCTGGTCATATGAGTTCTGCAATTCCTACTGAGAAATATAGCTCTGGCAGTTTTGCCCTTGTTATAGGAAGAGAATAGGGGAGAAAATCTTTGGCAGGCTTTGTTATAGGTATCAAGGAGAATGATGATGTGGGTTTTTTTTTCTTTTTTTCTTTTTCTTTTGGTCATCATTGTCTACTGTAAGATTACACAGTAGAGCTGCAGAGATGCCATTTGTCCAACTCAAGAGTTCCTGAGCCTTTCATCAGCTGACTTAAGTTTAAAAGTCAGTCATTTGGTTTCCTCTACTGCAGTCTGATGAGATGCAGCATACCTTTGTAGCTGGCTGGACTGTGGACCAGAAACTGTTTATCTGAGTCTTGTAGAGTCCTCTTGGCAGAGCCTTAGCAACAAGAGATGTCTCCACTGAGGCACTCGCTCCAGGTCCAGTGCAGGGACAACATGAGCCAAACCTGAGTGAAATCCAGGTTCTATTTGTTGACATCACAGCTAGACATGAGAATCTCTAAATCTGGCACAGGGCGTCTGGCAGCCTCCTTTAATTGGGGAGCGTGGTTAGTTAGGATATGGACATCGTTCTGAGAAGGGAGCTCCCATAAAACTGCCCAGTCTTACCAAGCCCTCTGCTTATCATTTGTATCTAGTTTCTATTAAACTCAGGAGGCAACACTGACCTCTGAGATGGCTTATTTTATTTTATTCTATGTATCTTAATGTTTGGCTTTGTTTTAGTCTTGAGTTAGAGTAACAAAACTCAAGAACAACTGCAACAAAACTAATATGATGGCCTTCCAAGTTCTTTTAAATAATGTTTTATTCTGCTTTTTTCCCATGTCTACTGTCCTAGATTACAAGGACTTAAACACAATTTACATATGGAAAATTCTAAAGCGACTCCTAATTTAGATAGTATTCTTTAAATAAAAGAAAAAAGTACGAGTGCTTAATATGATTGCTTTCTATCTGGTGTGTGTATGTGTGTGTGTATGTGTAATAGCTTTAAAAAATAAACATATGGACGCAAAGGGAAAGAAATTGTTCCTAACAAAGTCTGAAAGCCCTTCAGCTATGAATCGTAAGTGGCCTAATTCATTCATGAGGCCAAACACAATCATGACAATCATTTTCTAAAGACCTTGCCACGCCTTGATGGAGGTGTTAAGATGTTGATTGGTACTCACAAGTGAGTGCCATGGTCCAAATGTATCCCTTCATCCCAAATCCATATGGAGAAAGTTAATCAGTGATGCATGGGCTTTGGGAGGACATTTAAAATCCAAAGCATAACACCAGAGTGCCATATTTCGGGGAGAAATTCCCTGGAAACCCCAGCTTCTCCCACTACCTACATATAGCTACAGGAATATTACAGACTGGTGGTAACAAGGCAGAGATTTAGCCTCAAAAAGGGACAGTCCCCAAGTCAGGACTTTACCAACGGAGATACCGAGACCAGGACTAGAACCTGGGCATTGCCTCATCCTGTCCTCTTGCCATTTGACCAATGTCCCTTCTGTCCATCACAGTGGCTTTCGCTTTCTGTAGTCTGGTTCCTGGACGTCTTGTCCAGGACTTTGAAGACAACGCTCTCTCTGCTGGGACCTTCTTTCTTCTTCTAAGCCTTGTGCCCTTCCACTCTCTGTTCCCTCTGCTCTGATGCTTCCCTTGGGTCCTTTTTATAGACTGTTCTACTACAAGTCCTCTAATCTGAGCGCAGCACAGACAGGGACCATGCTGGTGGGTGTGTGCATCTATTGTCCCATGACACAGCACAGCAACACATAGGCAACATACAATAAAATACTGACTGAATAAGTCTTTTACATGCTAACCGTGAACAATTGCTGTGCTGCTCAGTACTGCAAAATTTCAAGCAGGAACTATATACAAATGGTGCAGATGTTTATTATAGTTCCAGCTAAATTAGTACATTTACTGCCTATTCTTCAAAGCCAGGCAAATCTGTTTACATAACTCACACTAAGCCTTCGTATTTCAATACAAATAATACATCTTAAACATCTAGGGTACACTCAGTACTGTCTCCAGCCTGTTTCTTCTCTGATTTCTTACTAGAGTAGGAAAGGAGGCTTTGAGTTTTCAAGATTCAAGATTTAAAGGTTTTCAAGATTAAGAAGACCTTGGTTGCCCTGCCAACCTCTTTGTTTTCTCATTTCCTCAAGGCAGAGCAGGGGGGTTAGCGGTGGGGGGAGAAGGAAGAGCGAAAGCTCCACGCTTGCCTGTCTGTGTGCCTGCAGAGTGTGCTGTCGCAATTATGGCTTTCCAATTACTGCTTTTCCCAGAAGCGGGCTGGGGTACCATGCTAGAAATTTCCCTCTCCCATCTGAACACTGTCTTCATCAGGCTCTCACTTCTGCTGTGTCTTAACAGCCAGGCTTCAGCCTCCACATGCTAGGGCCGTGGTTCTCAACCCTTGAGTCAGGACCCCTTTGGAGGTCACCTATCAGATATCCTGCGGATCAGATACTTACACGACGATCCACAACGGCAACAAGATCACAGTTCTGAAGTAGTGACAGAAAGATTTTGTGGCCGTGGGTCACCACATCTTAACACAGATGTTTCCTTTTTATTGTCTGAGGATTTCATACATGTGAATAGTGTACTTTTAATCAAATATGTCCTGGCCTCTCCCCTCCAATTCCTCTCATACCCCACCACTTTCTCTTCCAACTTCACGGCTTTCTCTCTTTAAAACCCATCAACTCCACTTGGTGCTGCCTGCTTGTGCATGGGTGTAGGCACCTCTCCAGTAGCGTGGGTGTGGGCACCTCTACAGGAGTGTGGGTGGAGGCACAGATACAGGAGTGTGGGTGTGGACATCTCTACAGGGGCATGGGTGTGGGCACCTCTACAGGAACGTGGGTGTAGGCACCTCTACAGGGGCGTGGGTCTCTCATGTCCTGAATCCCTGAAGAAAGCTGACTTTTCCTCCCTGTGCAGCCACCAATCACCATTAGAGCCTCAGATGGGAGAGGGCTTCTTGAGCTCCTCCCTCATCCATGCAGAGACTTTGGCAGGTCTTGTGTGTTTGTATACGACAACCCTGACATGTCAAGCAGATACTGTTTCACTACCTCTGGCTCTTATACTCTATTTTCTCTCTGTCAGTGATGACCTCTGTTTCGGGAAGAAAACTAATACAGATGTCCCATTTAGAATGAGCACTCCATAGTCTCTGATTCTCTGGCTGTTGGTTGGTCTGTCTTCATCTCTATCTACTGCAAGAGAAAGAGGCTTCTATGAGCATAAAGACAAGTATTTAGGGGTAGTTTATTATCATGTCCATTTACTGGAATAAAAATAGTAGGTTTCCTCCTAGGATTGATGATCTAGCCAGCTACAGGCTTTTGGCCCAATTAGTGGCACCAAGCGTGAGTTTTGTTTTGTAATGCAGTTTTTAAATCTCAACCAGAAGTCAGTTACCCCCATGCTCAGTCAATAAAAACATTTACACACAGAGACAGAAAAACAACTGCCCTCTGTGGCTGCACTTCCAGTCCTGAGTCTGAACCAATTACTTCCTCATTTTCCTTATATTTCTCTTCCTCCTCCTCCTCCTCCTCCTCCTCCTCCTCCTCCTCCTCCTCCTCCTCCTCCTCCTCCTCCTCTCTTTACCACTTCCTCCCACCCTCTTGCTCTTGATTATGGGTTTGTGGTGTCCTGATGTTATGCATTGTCACCTTTTTTTTGCATGTGACATCATTTTTTGTGATAACTCCATCTTTTGGGGGTAAAAAACACCCTCATAGGACCTTCCCTTAATGTGTGTGAGCTCTGAAGGGAGTGTTTCCAACTGGAAATAAGAAATTGAGGTTTATGTGTTTCCTCCTGCTTACTCCCAAAGAGCTCAGGTTCCACAGAAGTGTCACCAAAAGCAGTGTGAAGGTGCCATAGTGACCCAGCTCTGCTCTCCTGAGAGAGGGGCCCACAGTCTTTCCTGTTCCAGACATCTTCGGGCCGATGATGAAGTTGTCAGTCTCTAGGTGCATACTGATCCCTGAAAGCAGGCTCTATTTACAAGGATACTTGGTGGCCAGCATGCTCATTGAAGACCTCCGAGTCTCTGCCCAAGGTATGCAGAGGACCCTTCTGAATACTCAAGGCTTTGGAGACTAGAACCTTTCTCTGGTGACCACTCAACATCTGCCCAGTGAAGACGCAGTGGAAAACCCACCTTCCAATTCCTGATCTTGCTCCTTAGGCAGAGACCTGGGAGGATCCACAACTCTAGGGAAACTTAGTCAGCATCTCAGTGGGCAGCTGATGTGCTTCTGAGACAGCTCCTTACCAGGAAATCCTCCAGACACTTCTCCTCAGAAATCACACTTGCACAGTGGAACCAAACAAGACAAAAATGCCCCGAAGGTTAAAACAAATGGTATTTCCTCTCAAAGAAGCAGCGCTGGGGTCCTTCCCGGGAGCTCATGCTTCATTCTCTTCCCCAAGAGAGTGCTGGGGTCCCAGGTGACTGACTTCCTTTTTAGAAGGGTGTCACTCACAGAAGTCATGGCAAGTTGGTGGTTTTGGTAGTCTCTGAATATTGCCAGAGTCAGTTCAACTGGCAGAACTTTAACGTGTGGAGTGTTTTACGTTTGGCCTTTGTTGGTCATTTTCCTTGCACCTTATGACTCTCTTAACTAAAATGCAGTTCCCAGAGGCAGACATTCTTGTTCAGTTTTTCCATGGTTCTATCCCTGGCGACAGTGGGGCTGGTTTCCTAGAAGGTGTTCAGTTAATAACAGAGCAGAGCTAAGTATGGACTTGTGAGGTTGTTGGGCTTAGCTTATTTGTGAAACAACCTCGAACCCACAAACATAGGCCTAACCACCGCTACCCAATTGCTGGCAGAAAATCAAAAGGGAGCCAAGAAACATGCTAAATTGCATCATAAAGAGTCTGCCAGTCAAAACAAGACTGGGAAACCATATAGGAATAACAATTGTTTAACAAGTAATTGTGAAAGGAGAGTGTAAGTGTTGGCACTCTGAAGAAGAAGGTATCCCCAGCACAAATGTTACAGCTCTGAGGGGAAGGGCATCCTGCCAGGTCAGATACTACAAAGTTACACTGAATAGGAAATCTCATACAAGAAAATATTGTAGTCATATAATATATCATAAACCACTGAGGGAAACCACAAGAAAGACTTCGGTAAGAGTTTTTATGTTGTCTAGAAAGCAAGAGAGACTTTAGTATGTCGTCTGAAAAGCAAGGGAGAAAGCAGCAGACTAAAAGAATAAAGAGAGGAAACTGTATTAAAGGTATATAAAAAGTTATAAAAGGTCAGAAGGGGATGTGAACTATGTTTGCATGGTTTCTCATACATGCAAATACTTAATGTGCTTGTTTTGTTGAAAAGTTTGTGGAAGTTTTCTTGCAAGCAGGGAGCTGAGACAGAAATGGTCTATTTTTGCTGTCTCTGCCACCCATCACTGCTGTGGCCTGACTTCAGAAATTTATCACTGAGCTCTGGTTACTAAATTTGGGTTAGCAGAAATTCAGATGACTTTTTGGTATACATAATGTTAAAACTGCTATATACTGTTTTTTATTAAAAAACTGGCACTTGAATTGGATTATGGCTCTTCCCTTGTTAGACCCATGTTTTATTTACTTAAAATATATACATGGGTAACTAAAAAGAACATAAAACATAATTCCATTTTAAATTTTGGATTGCCATTTTGCTAGAGTTAAAAAAATGGCTGCCACAAGATTTCACCACCATCTTGACTAAAGGTGACCATGTGGAGTGGGCCTAACAAATCTCCAAGATAGTTTAAATTGAAATAGATTTTTGCATAGTACTATGTCTTATATTGTTAATATTTAAACTTAAAATAAAAGGCTAAAAATTAGGATCAGAGCCATAAGCACCAAAAGCTAACCAGAAACAAAATTGTTCTTTTCTTGTGTTGCAGAAGACAATGACCTAAGCAGTTTGGTAGAGGATTTGGAATAGTGTCCAAGGCTATGAATCTCAATCTTTTAGAGATTGTTGTTCAGTGGTAGTCTAGGACCACCTGCATGTCAGATGTTTAAATTGTGATTCACAACACAGGCAAAACTGCAGTTGTAAAATAACAACAGAAAAAAATTTGTAATGAGAGGATCACAATAACATAGAAAACTATATTAAGAGGTAAAAGCATTAAAATATTAACTAATGACTTAAAAATATATTTCTTCATTCAAGGTCTATTGGCTTAAAAGTGTATGTTTAGCCTCCTTATCTTTGCTAATTTTGTTGTGTTTAAGCTATTTTGATAAACTGAGTCATAAATTTTTGTATTGATGCTAAGAGGTTTGGACCTCCTCTTCCAGGGAAAGAATGTTGTTTCTACATCAATCACTCTGGGGTAAATAGAGATTCAATGGCCCTGTTAATGATAGAGAACAGAACGCTCACAGGGAAGCTGTATGAAAACTTGTTCAACTGGTCTTCTTGGTTAACAACCTTACTTTCAGCTCTAACAGATCCCTGATGATCTTGCTTCTTCTTATCAACAGACTGACGGCTTTTGTTCAGAATGGGTCAATACTGTTCGACTGATGGTATTGAGGTTCCAGTATCACCCCCTTGAGCCCCTGGACAGACAAGACCCATGATTGAGTCCTGTCATCGGTACTTGTTAAGGGGGAAAATGTAGGTCCCACGGCAGCTTTCCCAGGACAACTTGGTAGACACAGGCCAATATGGGTTCTATAGATCAGCAGGAAGGTAGACCTGAGTCTCAGTTTGCCCTAGGGCAATGCTAGCTCTTAGATTCCCTCCTGTTCCCATTTCACCCTGGAAACTGTTCATTGCCTTTGTAGGAGACAGCATTAAGAGCTAGATACAAACTTGTTCTGTGTTTACTCTTGGAATGACAAATTCTGTTTCTTTATTAGCTTTAATTCAAAATCATTAGTGTGGAGTTCTAGCCTTGTAAAAGCTGCTAACTTATTATAGACTGTTAGAAAATACAAGTTAGTCAGTCATCTTTAAAGTACTGATATAATTAGTTACAGGAATAAGTCTTATTTAATTCCCTGTATATGCTTTCAAAGTCAAACTTAAGACAAATAATGAGAAACAAAATTTGTCTAATCAGACATACCTAGGCAGCCCTCATACTTCAGAGATCTGCAGAATATGGCATTTAAAATAATGATTAAAAAGCTTATTATATTAGACAGAGACTCCAAGAGCCTAGCAGTGGCCCAAGGTCTCCAAAGAAAATTGTGGGACACCATGAGTCTCCACCTGGATTCTGACAACGCTGACCACTGGGCGAGATGCCCCAGTGCAACACCTGCTGCCAGGACCCGGTCCAGACTGTGGGCAAACAGCAGGACCTTGGAGAATGGATTGCACCACTTTTCCTAGACAAAGTAAGGTCAGTCTTTTCCATGTCCCTCTTCCATAGGAAAAATATTCACCTTATAGGCCTGGCTGAGACAGTAAGACTGCTGTTCTGGATACTTCTGCCTCCAATGCTATGGAGACCTGGGTATGACTAACTGTATATGGACTCTGGTCCCTGTCATTTTTAATAGATTCAGAAACTACTCAGATACACTTTATTTATCCTTCTGAGATCTCTGATAGTATTAATGGCTAGGGCAGTTATAATGTCAGTTTAATAGCAAAAGGTATCCAGATCCTTCCACAAAACCACAGCCAGCTTGTTAGTTCATTAAAAAATGTTTTAAGGTCTGAGAATATAAAAATTCATAAGCTTTGAGGATCTAAAAAATGACTTAAGATATAAATAAAGGTTAAGATACAAAAAATGTTTCTAATTTTCCCCCGCCACCATGGTATAGTTCTAATAAACTGATAGAGGAATGACCACTTACTGTGTGAGTCACAAGCTTAAGATTTTAGATCTATTCTGCCATTTAAATATAAACTTAAAGGTATTTCTCACTGGGCCAAAGACATCTCTGTCCAAACCATACATGGTTCTCTAGACAGCAGAAAAATATACATGTTTCTAATCAAAATTTGTAGTTTTTGCTAGACTCAAAGGAATGAGTCTATTCCTTCTGTTTACAGATACCTTTTATCTGCTCTTTTTCTAATCTTTATTTTCTGTTCTCAGTTTAAACTTATCCCAGTAGGCTTCCACTTGGCTGGCAGACACATCTAAGCATCAGTTGCTGACTACAACCTGCCCTAAATGGTGGTGGGCCCTAAACTTCCTAAAAGCTGATGTGGACCAGTCCAGCTGATAGGAACGCTCCCTGTTCCTTCGATGAAGTCCGATGAGTGCCCCATTGCCTGAATTTCCTCCCTATCTTTGACTAGCCTTTCAACCTACTTGGGCCTGGATAACAATGCCCTAATGTCAGCTTGATGTAGTTGCAGAAAGAAACACATTGTCCCATGCCCCGTGCCCAAAATAGGTTAAAAGGCTAAGACAAAGGGGAACTCCCTGGCATGGGGGACAAGATAACTACTTATAGTACCTGTTGATATACTAAAAAAAAAAAATAGGTCCAGAGTTGTCAATTAATAGATTTATTAATTTAAATTGCTCCATGCCTCCTTAAAGCCAGGGGCAAGCAGGACCCAAGGTTGGGTCCTGTCATCAGTGCTTGTGAAGGGGGAAATGTGGGGGCTAGCCATGATAAGCTAAGTATGGGAAGGTCACCCCAAGGAAGTTCTTTACTTCCAACCATTATCACCTGCCAGAGTAGAATTCAGCCATCGATAAATTTAATAAGAGGCCTGGGTCTCAGTAGTTTACCCTGAAACAGTGTCTGGGTGCAGGAAAAACCACAAGCTAAGATTACCTAAGCACCACCCAAAAACAGACCATCCAAAGGAAATGCCTAACATTCCAACCGCTGTAGATAGGATCACCTGCCAGCACACATTCACCAGGACATCCCTAGACAAATGTCAGTCAACCAAGGGTCCTGAACCTCAGAAACCTCTCACCTCCACCTCTTCTACTATAAAGCGCTATTCTAACTGAGCTTGGGGCTCTCCGTTTATTCCAATACATTGGACATGCAGAGAGATTGAGTTTGCAAACTTGCATAAAATAAAGGCTCTTTGTTTTTACTCAGTCTCCTTGTTGGCTTTTGCAGGGACTTTGCGGATTTGGGCATAACAATAACCTCAGAGTAAAGGCTTAGAAAAAAATTTTCTAAGCAAATGCAGCTAAGAAGCAAGCTGGTGTAGACATTCTCATAATTAACAAAATAGACTTCAGACCAAAATTAATCAAGAGATGGGGAAGGACACGTCATACTCATCAGAGGAAAAGGACAACAAGATGATGCTTCCATTCATAATATCTGTGCACCAAATGCAAGAGCATGCATGTTTGTGAAAGAAACATTACTAAAGTTTGTAGCAGGTCTTTCTTGTTGGACTTTATTTTGGGCTGCCAGCTCCCCAATAATGACATGGAGACTTATTATTAATTATGAAAGTTTGGCCTTTAGCTTAGTCTTGCTACCAACTAGCTCTTATAATTTAAACTAACCCGTTTCTATTGTCTACATTTTGCCACATGGCTTTTTACTTCTCCTCCATTCTGTATGTCCAACTCCTTCTGTGTCTTGCTGGCATCTCTCAGTCTTGATTTCTTCCCTCAAGTTCCTCTCTCTCCCCAGAAGTCCCACTTATCCTTTTCTGCCCAGCTATTGGCCATTCAATCTTTATTAAACCAATCAGGTGCCTTAGGCAGGCAAGGTAAAACAGCAACACATCTTCACACAGTATGATAAAATATACTGCAACAAAAGTTTAAATCATTTATTGATAGTGGGAGACATCAACATCCCACTCTCACCAACGAACATGTACATCATTCAGCCAAAACCTAAGTAGAGAAACACTAGAGCTAACAGATGTTATAAACCAAATGAACACAACAGATATTTACAAAATATTTCACCCAAACACAAAATAACATACCTTTCCTCAGCACTTCATTGGACTTTCTTCAAAACTGACTACATTCTCGTTCACAAAGCTGGTTTCAACAGAGTCAAGAAAACTGAAATAATTCCCTGTATCCTATCAGGTCATCACAAACTAAAGCTGAATTTCAACAACAGAAAGCCTGCAAACTCACATAAACTGAATAATTCTCTACTGAATGAAAACTAGGTCAAGACAAAAATAAGAAAGAAATTAAAGACTTTCAAGAATTCAATGAAAATGAATACACAACCTACCCAAGCTTATAGGACACAATGAGAGCAGTGTTAAGAGGAAAGTTCATAGCAATAAGTGCCCACATTAAAAAAAATTGGAGAGCTCTCATACTTACAACTTAACAGCACACTTGAAAGCTGTAGGACAACAACAAAAAGATAAACACACCCAAGAGGAGCAGATGGCAGGAAATAATCAAACTGGGCTGAAATCAATGAAATGGAAACAAAGAGAACAATACAAAGAGTCAATTAAAAAAATGAGTTGGTTCTTTGAGAAAATCAACAAGATAGACAAATCCTTATTCAAACTAACTAAAGGAAAGAGAGAGAATATCCAAGTTAATAAAATCAGAAATGAAAAGGGGAACATAACAACAGACACTGAGGAAATCCTTGGAATCATTAGGTCATACTTTAAAAACTTGTACCTCACAAAACTGGAAATTCTAGAAGAAATGGATAATTTTTCTCAATAGATACTGAAAGACCCTCGAAGAGCACTTTCTCTCAGGAGGAGACCTCCCCGCTGCCAAGGAACAGGCCGAGACCATATGGATGCAAATCGCAAGAGGTTTATTGGGTAAACACAGGTACCTGCGGGCAGCAAAATCTTTCGGAGGACTTGCGTACCTGCCAACGGGAGGGTGGGTTTTTTATAGGGAAGAGCAAAAAGCAAGTTTACAGAAGCAA
>NW_026068066.1:3174025-3177136 GCF_014885135.2 Alexandromys fortis | reverse complement strand
AGAAAGAAAGAAAGAAAGAAAGAAAGAAAGAAAGAGAAGAAGAAACATTCTACTACACTCATAGAGAGGTGCCTAGTCCAGTCATCATCAGAGAAGCTCCTCTACCCACTGGTGGGAGTGGATGTAGAGACCCACAGCCAAACGTTAATCAGGGAGAGGGCCCAGGTTGGAAGTATTCATCAGCCCACTCCCCTTGGAGCTTGGAGAACCCTGCCAAAGACGGGGAGGAGGATTTGTGGGAACCAGAGGGATTGAGGAGACTGGAGAGCAGCACCTGTGGAATTAACTAAGAGGGCTCATGGAACCTCACAGAGCCTGGAGCTGCAATCCTGGAGCTTGCATGGGTCTGCTCTAGGTCCTCTGCATATATGCTATGGTTGTTGGTTTGATGTTTTGGGGGGACTCCTGACAGTGGAAGAGGGGGTGTCTCTGACTCTTTTACCTGCTATTGGGGCCCTTTTCCTGCTACTTGGTTGCCTCCTCCCACCTTGATATGAGGGTTTGTGCCTGGTCTTATTGAATCTTGTTGTGCCATGTTTGAATGATGTTCCTTGGGGGTCTGCTCTTTTCTTGTGTGGACATGCAGGTGAGTGCATCTGGGGAGAGGGGAGGAGGAGGGAAACTGGAAGGAGTGGAGGAGGGAAAGCTCTGGTTGGGTTGTATTATATGAGAGAAGAATAAATAAAAATTTAAGACAAACTACAAAGCAACTACAGTACCAACAAAAAGGAAACTGAGACTTAGCAGGCAGCTCCTAAGGGGAGGAGGCAAGGACACAGGGAGGGTTCCAATAGGATGAGAGGAGTGTCTTAGTAACTAGAGTTGACCCTGTGGTGGGCGGCCTCCGAGGGCTTGCAGGCTCCAGGAGCCAGAGAAAGGCCACTTACTGGGTATTGGGGAGAGATGAATGGTTAGAGCCAGGGAAGGAAGAAGCAACTGAAGTGGCAGAGTCTAGAATTTGGAATCATATATGGTGGGTGACAGAAACAAATGATCCATACGTCAGAAGCTGGGTTTGGAGCAGCCTAGTCCCTTTGCTAGCTGAAAGGCATGGTAAGAGCTATTATTTCATCCTGTTGATCAGTGGTTCTGGCTGAGAGGGCTCATCAAAGCTTCTGAAAGGCCTGGTAATGTACAATAGTTACAAGAAGAGGCTCATAAGGAGAGGCCTTATATGGCGGGGAAGGAGGATAAAAAGGGGGTCTAAGAACGTAAGAAGCTGACCATCCCTAGGAAGGATAGAATTTTGTCATTGGTAGTGGGGACTGTGAGTCACTGAATTAAGTGTTTCCTTGCAAGTGTGAGCTAGTCCCAGGTAGGTAAGGCGAGGGGTGAACAGCTGGACCTGAGAGGAAGACAGACAGGAGGTTTAGTAGAGTAGAGGAGTCAGCATGACTGATTTTAGGATGGACTGCAGAGGAGAAGATCATCTATGTACTGTATAAGCTTGGATTTAGTAAGAGACAAAGAAAATGAGTCAGAGACCAAAACAAGCCGAATAGCTGTGGGCCATCCTGAACTCCTGGGGTAGGACAGGACAGTGGAGCTGGGTAGAAAGCTGGTATCTGAGACCAAGGAAAGGTGAAGCTGCTGTGTGACTGGGGATCAAAAAGAACGGAAAAGAAGGCATCCCTAAGGTTGAGGACAGAAAAGTGAGGGGTTAATGGGGAGATGGAAGGAAGGATAGTGAAGGGGTGTGTACCACAGGGCGGAGAAAAACATGGCAGAGTGTGTAAGGAAGAGATCCCCAACCAAGTGGTGGGAGACAACACAGGGCACAGAAGGCCTGGCCTTTTCTTTTTCTTTTTCTTTTTTAAATATGTGATAGAATATTTATTTTCATATCAAATAATCCTGTGAGTTTTTCTATTCTTTTTTAAAAATTTTATTCTTTGTGTCTCTGTTCCATTCATCTCCCATTCCTTCATATTCGCCCTCTGTCCTTCCAGCCCTCCCCCCAAATAAAATAAAATAAAATAAAATGTAAGAGAAAAAAAGGTGGGGAAAAAACGAGAGAAGGAAAAAAAAAAACAATCTCATCATGGAAGCTGCAGTGTGACACCCTCTGCCCTTGCAACCTCCCTTGCCCATGCTGCCACAGGACGGATGAGTACAGGGAGGCAGCTCTCAATGCTAAGAGCTTTGGGGTTGCTCACCCTCACCTCCACCAACAGGATTGGCTCTGTTGTGCTGCCCAGGGGGAGGTGCAGGACCCAGAAGGCCTAAGAGGCCTAAATTCCTTGAGACTTTGGAGACAGTGGATATTGAACCTGTGTGATGTCATTGGCAGGGTTTTTGTAGTTGAATGATGAGAGGGGATAATGCTGGCTATAGAGCGGTTTGGGGTGTCCATATTTGGGGATGCACCTGGGAGGCTAGTAAGGGAGAAGATATGTAAGATTGTGTGGTTTGGAGGAAAAAGAAGAAGGGACTGGCAGGCGAGCCTGGGCTCAGCAGGGGTAGGGGGTGGAGGAAACAGGGGCTCCTACTTTGGCTAAGAGGTCCCTTCCCACCAGGGATGGGACAGGCTGGTATCACTAGGAAGGACTGGGTAAGAAGGATACTCCTAAAAATACAACTAGGTGGTGGGGTTTGGGGAGGGAGGGAGGGAGGGAGGGAAGGAAGGAGGGAGGGAGGGAGGGAGGGAAAGAAAGAATAGTTTTTATAATTAACTCTTGAGTAATTTACTACATTTATCAGAGATGAGAAGGCTCTGTTGTTGTTCAGGAGCCCTACTAGCTCTCTCAGCTAGTAGGTAGTTGTTAGGAATACTCCTAAAAACAAGCTCTTCGCTGACACAAATAATCCCAAGCAGACCAAATCAAATTAAAAGATATCCAGGTTTAATTGGAAGTCTGTGCTCTCAGGTGGCCCGTGAGGGGATGGAAAGCCAACATGACACAGAAGAGGAAGAGGAAAGACCATGTGTTTATTTTCTGGGGTGCAGTTTAAATAGCCTGTGGGAGTGGCCTTGACCTTTCCTGGGGGAGGGGTCAAGGTTTGGGGGGCTCTCTTGATCCTCCCTGGGGAGGAGTCAAGGTTTGACAGGCTCAGGGGAGGGGGTTTCCAAAGATGGAGGCTGGGGGCTGGGATTACATTCCTGATTCTTTG
>NW_026068066.1:3155830-3169841 GCF_014885135.2 Alexandromys fortis | reverse complement strand
TGTGCCTGTGATTGTCCAGCTGTGGTGGTGCGTGCCTGTAGCTGTCCAGCTGTGATGGTGCGTGCCTGTGACTGTCCAGTCATGGTGGTGCGTGCCTGTGAACTGTCTAGTCATGGTGGTGCGTGCCTGTGACTGTCCAGTCATGGTGGTGCGTGCCTGTGAACTGTCTAGTCATGGTGGTGCATGCCTGTGACTGTCCAGTCATGATGGTGTGTGCCTGTGATTGTCCAGCCATGGTGGGTGCGTGTCTGTGACTGCAGCCCTGGGAAAATGAAGACAGGGAGGAATTTACGGCATTCTGGCCAGCAGTGTAGATGAATTGGTAGACTCTAGGTTCAGTGAGAAACTCCAACTCAAAATATAAGGTAGAGATGTTATAGAGGAGACCGTCAACATCAACCTCTGACCTCCACACACATGTGCACACACTCACTTTCACCCTCACATATGTAAAAATAAATAATAATAATGACACATTCATTAATATGCAAATTGTTTTTGACTTTAGAAAAGGCTAAAATGATTTATTTGTACACCAAAGAACTACTTTAAAATACATTTCTTTGCCAGGCGGTGGTGGCACACGCCTTTAATCCCAGCACTCGGGAGGCAGAGGCAGGCAGATCTCTGGGAGTTCGAGGCCAGCCTGGTCTACAAGAGCTAGTTCTGGGACGGGCACCAAGGCTATAGAGAAACCCTGTCTTGAAAAACCCCCCCAAAAATACATTTCTTTACGATCAGTAAATGTTTGATTTGCACACCCTCTTTCTATAATTACATACTGGAATTAAGTAAAAATTTCTTGGCAGAAAAGAGTTGCAGGTAGAGAAAGTTTAGAAAGCTCCAGGCAAAGTCACACTGTGACAGGGCTGTAACATTCTCAGCTGACTACAGCCCAGGCAAGGTCACACTGTGACAGAGCTGTAACATTCCTGGCTGACTACAGCTGATTACCACTAAATTCTTGCTCAAGCAAAGCCCAGTACAGAACTGTGTGGCTCCCTCACCAGACAGAACTTCCTTTGCTGTCTCACCACCCCAGGCTTTGTGGTCCTGAATACACAAAGGTGCTTCTGAGTTTTCTCAGCTGTTGCTGAGAAAAAGGAGGGACTGGTAAGAAGATGAAAAATAAAACGCTTTGGTCTTGAAGTCCAGCGCATCTTATCTGATTGACCACAGCCGGCCACAAAACAACGTCTCTATCAAGGGATCAGGGGCGTCCAGAGTGTGGGCCACGTGGAGGTAGAGCCTGAGGAGATGCTGGTGTGTGTGTGTGTGTGTGTGCGCGCGCGCGCGCTGTGTACACAGGGCCTGGCCTCGGGCCACACTAGGCTACATTCTGGCTGGGTACAACCTGAGCCCAGCTCTGCCTCTCACAGAGAAGCTGCTAAACCTCCCAAGTCAGGTTTTCTCCCTGTGGAGGATGACGGGATGCCTATTCTTCCTGTGGATGAGACACAAATGAGCTAAAGGTACTTGCAGTGCACTGAGAATGCTAAGCACCGGTTGTTAACTGTCAGAAGTATTAGAAGCCCTTCGAAATTTAATAGACAAGGATGCTTGTTTCTAAAGAGAGCAGTGGGAAAGCGTGGAACACTTCAGAAAAACGGTCCTGGCAGCGAAGACGGAAGCGCAGATTGATTTTCTATTCAGTGTTCAGTCTAATGAAGAGCCATGTTATAGTTTTTGTTTTTAACTTTATTTTTATGTGCTTATGCGTGCATGCAAGGGCATGCGTGCGTGCATGTGTGTGTGTGTGTGTGTGTGTGTGTGTATGTGTATGTGATATTGAGGATTGAACTAAGGGCCTTATACAGTTAGGTAAATACTCCACCACTGAATTATATCATTCAGCCCTTTTAAACTTTTTTTTTTTAACTTGAGAAAGAGTCTCACTAAACCACCAAGGCTGGCCTTGAACTATGACTTTAAATTTATAATCTTCCTACCTCGACCTTCTGTGTAGCTAGCAGGGTGGGTCTGCACCAGCAAGCCTGGCTTGTTCTTTTATTCATGAATTGCTGATTTATTGTACATATGTTGAAGGTTCAGGGACAGTCAGCAGAAATGAAATACTTTTTTGTTAGCAATAAGTTGATATTGGAAACAGCATGGGGTAAACAATAGTGGATTTCTCAATACTGAACCTAGAATTGGATTAGATATTTCTCACGCCATTTAGTGTGATGGAGAGAGATGTATGCAGAGAACAGAGAAAGGGCAAATCGTGTCTCAGCGCCATACTGGCAGCTATGCAATGTTTGAATACATATTACATAATAATACATAACAATTTATAATATATGATATAATATATATTAGAAGGAGGGCCTGCATTACAGGTGTGTATAAGCATAACTCAAGAGGACCTGACTGTCTGTGAGCTGCCCACTGCCGCCAACACATCCCATCCCAAACCTGTTATGTTCAATACGACACCATTAACAGACTGCACCAGCCCTAAATAAAGCTTGGCTAACCCCTTTGGGAGGTGAACTGCTTTCCGGTGCTAAGGTAAGAGGGGACAGTCATCTGCTCTGCCGGAATGTGCCACTCACAGCAGACTGTGCAAACCATTGCGGGGGTGGTGGGAACAGCCTGGAGTTCCCCTCTGCAGAGCTCCATAAAGAATCCTTCAGAAGATGGAACACTGGCATTCTATAATTCTCAGACAGAATTCTGGTTGCATTGGGGGATTTTCTTGGTGCATTCTAGGGATAGCACTTGATCAATAATGTTAAAACAAAGGAACCCGTGAACCAAGAGCCAAGAGGCCAGGTCCGACAGCTCAGTTGAAAAGTTACCGTGGCCACGAGGTCATGTTTGAAATGATGGATAGCTTCATTTCCCTCCTTTGACATTTAAAGTGTTGGGTTATTTTTATATTGAAAGGAAAGAGAGGTAAACACCTGATGTGGCTTCTGAGCTGTTGGCATTTTCAGAGTCTGGCTGTATGTCTATGGGGGAGAGGAGATCAGCCTTCCTTCCTGGCTTGCTATTTTGGCTGCCTCTCCAGGTCACTGTCCAGTGGACACTGTGGCTGGACACTTGGTTTGACCCCGTAGGTGACTGGGGTTCTCTGGATTCCCATCCTCCTCTCTTACTTGAGCCTTAGCCTACCTTCTGCCCTGCACTGACTGCTGTTCTCATCACTGTGACTACATTCCTAACAGGAAGCAGGTTCAGGGAGGAACAATTTGGTTCCTGCTTTACAGAATATAGGCCATTGTGGTGGGGAAAGCATGTACCAGGTGACTGTTATGGTATAGATAAAACAGCACCACTCTCCAAGTGGTGGGAGTGGGCAGCCAACCACGGCAGGCCACAAGGCAGGCCACAAAGGTAGCCAGTCCCAGGCAGGGAGCCAGGTAGCAGGTGAGAGACAGAGATCTATTAGGCACACCATGCAGAGAAAGTGGGTATTTATTTAGTAGGTTATGGAGAAGAAAGGGAAAGGGGGAGGGGAGAAGGGGAAGAGCAGAGAGAGAAACAGAGAGGCAGAGAGAGAGAAAAAGAGAATGAGAGAGAGAGAGAGAGAGAGAGAGAGAGAGAGAGAGAGAGAGAGAAGAGGGGGAAAGGAAAAAGGGGAGAAGGCTGGAAGCAGAAGATCTGCTTGCCTTGGCAAATGGGGGAGGAAGTTGGTGGGATTTGTCTCTTAAAGGGACAGGACAGACCATTACATTCCCATCTCTTTTGTATTGTAAAAAGACTGGAGGTTAGGCACAACAGGTTAAAGGAATTGGGATTGTAGATTCTCAAGATTGCTTCCTGCTTATTTGTGGGTATCATCTTGCTGGGGGGGGATTGAGAAAGCTGGGTGTTGGTCACATCCTGGCATAGCTGGTCTCTTTGCTCCTTTCTGGTGTTTGTGATATGGAAATACCTGGTGTCTCTTATGCCTATTTAAGATGTTGGCAGAACAGAGGACAAAGTTAAGTTTAGGGGGAAAAAATTTAGGACCAGAGAATTGAGAGGGGTATATCTGACCTGTTTCAAGTGGATCCTTTAATTCAGCTCCCTGGAACTCACAAGAATTTTTTGGGTTTGTGAAAACATAAGTTTTAACCTATTTATGTCAAAATGACTGTGACAGATGTTTTTGCACAATGATAAGTATTTTTGAGACCATGAAAGGCAGCATGAGAGAGGAATTTGATAGCACGCACTTGCCCTCACACCTTTATAACTTGCAGGTACACACCTTAAGAACTTGTATTTTACTGAAATTTGAAATTATTTTGGTGAGGTTGTCTGTCCTTTTAAATTGACAAAACCTCTCAGCTGTCAAACTGCATCAGAGATCTTTGAGAAGGATAAAATTTTACTTGAGTAATTGATTAAAAAACGACAGAGAACTTACTTGGTTAGCACCCAGAGCTATTCCTCAGGGTCCTCCATAGTCACTGAGGGTTGTATTTGACTTTTGCTGCTTAGCACAGGACCTGTCAGATTTTAGAAGATCTTGTAGGTTAGAAATCTGTAGGAAAAGGCTTCTTTGAGCTGAGCAGCTAGGCTGTCAATTCCAATGATTCTGTCCACTGTCTGGAAATCTTCAGTTTAGATGAAAGGTAGTTTTGCCAAGTGGTCAGTGCTTGGCAGTTGAAGCAAATTGCAGATGGATGTTGTTGTGTTCCCATCTGTCTTCTGTCTTCTTTGGAGGAAATAGAGTGCTGCTGCTAGGAGTCAGCCTGTCTCTTTTTGTTATGAAAAGTTTTTTTTTAATAATTAAGCATTTAAATGCCATATTCCCCAGATCTCTGAGCAGTTGAGGGCTGTTTACTGGGTATAGATGAGTTATGAGTATAGAATCTGCCTGGAGAGCTGGGTCCAAGCTTGACTGTACTGGCTCTCAGCTTATCAGGTGAGATTTACACTTGTAGAAGACAGAAAGAAGAAAAAACTGCTTACAATAGAAGGTTAACAGTGGAACTGACAACAGTAGAGAACAGCTTAATATATTTTAAATCATGGCTGGATTAAATATACTGTATTTTTGTAAGAGACTTAAAAGTACATACCAGTTTAAAACATGAGACTTATTGCTTTGTAGTCTGGAATGAGATACAATAACCAGACAATTATAACATTTAACTGTAAATATAGGTTCATTTAACTTACATTTGTGCACAAACACACACACAGTGAACTGGAATTGGGTGAAATGGATGCTCTTGGTGGGACCTACCAAAGGCATGTCACTGCACAAAACACACATGAAACAAAGTCAGCACCCAGAAACCAGGCAGGGAATATCACAGTAAAGATGGCAGTACTTGGTCACCTGACTTGGTTCTCAGTTAAGATGGCAGTAAGGTCACCTGACCTCTGTCAAAATGGCAGCTGTCACATGTTGTATGGAGAATCCATGTTTTTGAACGTGGGAGTTTTAAACATAATAACAAGAGATACCTTGAGACATGATCCGCCCTGTCACTGAATTGCCACAGCACAAGCTGCCGTGGGGAGAAAGGGCTGGAACTGAAAACAGCTGCCTCATGGATCCAACTAACTTTGTAGGTTTCCATGGGATCAGCTCTAGTGGTGGCAAGGATTGTTTGAGGAAAAGTGGAGCTGGCAGGAGCACTTACAGGCAGGTGGCTCATAGTTTGAGGGTTTATACAATAGCTGAAAACATGAAAACCTGCAAAAACACCACAGGGCTTATAGAAGGACGCCCCCTCTCTATGCGGGGTGTTGAAGCCTGCCTGGCTCAGGTCCGTATGACTCAGAAACTAGAGGCTAGAGTCTGCTTGCTCCAAGTGGTCTCTCACAGCAGGTGGTCTCCCACTTATGAGCAGTCCAACAGAAAAGAAAAAGAAAGGAGAAAGAAAAATTCGAGGGATCCACGTTCAAAAAAATCGAATGCACCGCACAGCTTGTGCAGTGCTAGCACGGGAGGACCAACTTGGTTAGTTAAGTCACATTTGTAGCTATGGGAAGCAACCAGAGATGAATGTCAGTGAAGGGCTCAACTGTAGCGGTGAAGGTTGTGGTTGGCTGACTGGAAGGGGAAAACTCACCACCAAAGCAGCTGGTGTGCATAGAGGTTGGTGTTCAGGCAGATAGAATGCAGAGCTGTTGTAAAGAAACCTGGTTCCCTAGCCCAGGGTTCCACATGTCCTCATCTGGCCTGCCCACAGGTGGAAGAAACATGGAGAGAGAGTGGCCAAGTTATGAGTACCAAATGTTATGGTAAAAATAAAATGGTGTCATACCCCAAGTGGCTGCAGTGGGCAGTGGCCCATGAGACCACAGTGGGCCCCAGGCAGGGAGCCACGTGGAAGATGAGAGACAGCGACTGATAGGCACATCATGCAGAGAAAGTGGGTATTTATTTAGTGGGTTATGGAGGGGAAAGGGAAAGGGGGAAGGGGAGAAGGGAGAAGAGCGGAGGGAGAGAGAGGGGGAGAGAGGGGGGAGGGGAGAAGTGGAGGGAAAGGAAAGAGCAGAAGCTGCCTCTTCAGGAGAGAGATAAAAAGGAAGGAAGGAAGGAAGGAAGGAAGGAAGGAAGGAAGGAAGGAGGAAGGAAGGAAGGAAGGAAGGAAGGAGGAAGGAAGGAAGGAAGGAAGGAAGGAAGGAAGGAAGGAAGGAAGGAGCTCAGGCCAGATGTAGAAGGAAGATCTGCTTGCCTCCATGGAGGGGGGCAGGACTTGTCTCTTAAAGGGATAGGACAGACCATTACTGTGACTTCAAGGTGGAGGGAGCACAAGACTGTTCATGTCACAGATAGGGAAGCAGAGGTTAGACAGGAGCTAGGGCCAAGCTGTACAGCCTCAGGGCTGAGCCCCAGAGTTCCAAGTCCTCGAGCAACTCCTAATGAAACTCTCCTAGGCTGTGGGTCTTCAAATGCGAGGTTACAAAAAACTGAGAGCAGAGGAGGCAGCAAACATGGAAGAAGTCTGGTTATTTCTGGCAGTGTCCCATAGGTCACGTATGTGACTTCTCGGCAGACTTGGTTCTGGACACACAACCCTCAGACGGCACCATGCCACCACCTCACCATGCAGTACCACCTCCGCTCACACTCCAGGCAACCATATGATACAAACTGCAGTATTTTTGCTGAATGTTCCCCGGTCCCTGCTCTTACAGAAACAAAACAGTTTAATTATGGAAAATAGACTTTCAATATTTTTCTATCATCACTCCTCAACATGTAAGGATCTAATTAGTATTCTTTGGATTGCATTAAGACAAACAAGCACGTCCATCAAGTTAGTATGCAAATTTGCTTTAATTTTTAATAGACAGTAAAATTAAATATATGCCAAAGAAATGTTATAAAATATATTTTTATAATTTTTTATTGTTATGAAGCTTGTCCCCTAGGAAAACACCATAGACTCAATCTAATTTTAATTAAAAAATTTATTGATTAACTGCTAGCAGGACAAGCAGCCTCTGAGCCAGTCTGAGTTTGCCATGAAGGAGGGGTGTGGGAGGAAGGACTTTTAAAGGATTAAGGCAACTCAAACCAATCTTCGGCTATCTGTGCAAACAAGTTACAGAAGAAAAAGCAAATAATTACATTGTAACAAGTAGTAACAACTGTACATTTTTGGGTGGGGATGACAGAGTCAGGGTCACTGGTGTGAGAGTCATTACATTTTAAGTTTTAATTACTATTCCTTAGAGATCCATGAAATACAAATGCCTCTGATCTGCAAGCCCCTTGCCCAGGGACAGACAGTTCCTGAAACGCTGCAGGCTGTTGTTTATAGGAGATAACAAGTCACGTGTTTTCACTCCCCTAGAAAAGTTTGTTTGACCCACCTGCACCGGATGTGCTTGATCATGTGTGGACAGCAGCTATGTGGGCAGAAAATTTGTCAGGATGTATGCTTGTCCTTGATTGAACCTGATGGGAAATGCAATGAATTATGTGTTTTCCTTCTTAAGCCCATGACGTATTTGATTCTGGGCCAGTTTCCCAGGAACCTGGGTATGGACCTCTCCAGAACCTGTCCATCTGGGCCAGTATTTAAGTAAAGCTTGCTTCCAATTTGGCTTTAAACTGTGGTAGTGGCCTTATTATAGATTGGTAGGATTAAGACTGGGAATTTGTCATCTAGGGACTGGAGTCAGATAGAAATGGCTGGTGGGTAACAAGATGGAAGCTTAGCATACAATGGAGCTTCTTTTGCCCTAACAGTTACCAGAAAATGTTTGATTTGCATGCCAGTTTACCTATACACCTGGGGCTGTCTGAAAACTTCTTGGGTGCAAAGAGGTTGAAAGTGGAAAATACTGGAGAAGCCTGAGGTTGACACAGCATCTCAAAGCAGCATGCTCTCTGGAGACCAGGGTTCAAACCCGAGCCCTAGAGTGCATCTCTTGTGAAGCCGCTGCAAGGCCCCGGGCACAGAACAGTGAACTCTGTCCCAGCGTCAGTCTCCCTTGGCTGCTCCTGATGTGAAGAGAACCAACAAACAGAAAATGGCCTTGGCCTGTCAAACAACGTTCGCTCTTTTTCCTTACAAACAATCCAACCTCTGGCAAGATTGTTTCTGGGTGTTTCCCTCATTTTACGGCAATGTACTGCCCAGGTTCCCTTGGTTCTGATATAAAACTACTTAAATTTATTTTCCTTTCCTGGTGATAGGACACATTAGAGACATATAAAATTGATTTCTACAGATAGTCGGAGCTTTGGAACTCTAAAGCACAGAGGACCTTTGGTGGTCCGATTTCAGTGCTTGGCTGATTTAACAGTTTCTGCTAACTGCGTATGTGTGTGTCTAGTGCACTCTTTCTGAAGCCACGCAGTTCTGCTCAAAAGAGACACACTGGAGTCTGTGATGTTTGTCTAGAGAAGTTTCTAGATCTCTTTTGTTGTTGTGGGGGACACCTTTATTGGGTAGGAGGTTCTTGGGCAATGGTCTTGTCCCTTCAGCACCCTGAATAATGTCACTGACTTGTATGGTTTCAGTTGTCCTTTATGTGTGACAAGGTTCTTTCCTCTTGATGCTGTTAATGCTCTCTCTTTTAAAATGTGTTAGCTATCAAGTCTGCAGTGTTTTCTTTGGCTTAAACCGAAGCGACAAAACCAACTCTATTTTTGTACTAGGCCCTAAGGTGTCTGTAAGCAGATCAGGAAGTTCCCTAAACCGGAGCCCAGCTGCTGAAGGTGCTGTCAGCAGAGCTGGAAGTTCCCTATGCTGGAGTCCAGTTGCTCGAGGTTGATATCAGCAGCGTGGAAAATCCCCTGGACTGGAACCAACCTGTACCCCTTATTCCCATAACAATAGTTTTGTGAATTTATTTTATTTTTTGCCTTTATAAGCCCTACCTAAGAACGAAGGGATACCTCCTCTGGCTCCCTCTGTGTTGGGTGCAAGACGAGGTCAGAATCATGATTTGCATAATTAAATCTTGCTTTTGCATTTCCTTGAGTCTCTAGTGGTCTTCTTGGGGTCCCTGCGACTTGGGCACTACAAAACCCATTTGGATCTTAGTGGATTGCAGTACCAGTATGCTCACAGCTCTCCCTAGATTTATGAAGACATCTACCATTGTTTCTCTAAGTAAGCTCTAAGCGCCCCAGTGCCCCTTCCTCTCCACTCCCTTGGAGAGCACCACAATGGATGCTACTGTGGATTACACACATCTCGGAGGCTCTCTCAGTTGTTTTCAGTCTTTCTCTTTCCCTTTCCTTCTCTTCTGACTGGACACTGTCCCGTGACCTATCCCTGTTGCTTTCTTCTGCTTCCTGAAGTACATATTGAAATGAAATATTATACTTTCTCATTTTATGACTGTTCCGGCTAGTTTCATATTGACTTGACACAAGCTTGAGTCATCCGAAAGGAGGGAACTTCAATTGAGAAAATGCTTCTGTAAGATCCAACTGTAGGGTATTTTCTTAATTAGTGACTGATAGGTAGGGTCCAGCCCTGGACTGGGGGTCCTGGGTTCCATAAGGAAGCAGGTTGTACAAGTCATGATTAGCAAGTCAGTAAGCAGCATCCCTTTACGGCCTCTGCCTCAGCTCCTGCCTCCAGGTTCCTGCCCTGCTTGAGTTCCTGTCCTGACTTCCTTGAGTAATGAACAGGGATTTGAAAGCATAAGCCAACCCAAACCTCTCCTCACCAACTTGCTTTTAGTCATGGTTTTTTATCACAGCAATAGAAACCCTAAGTAAGACAATGCCTTATATTCTTTAGCTCTAGAATTTGTTTAACCCTTTCGTGAACTTTTGTTGTTGTTGTTGTTCATACATTGTTTACCTGATGCTCTGTTCCTGTCAATATTTTTGAAAACTTACATTTGAAGGTCTGCAGTTTAGGAGAGTGACTGAAGGCCCCAGGTTGTACTGCCTGGCCCTGGCTCCTCCCACTTCCACTGCCTGATCTGTGACTTGAGTGTGCATCCATCTGTGTTCTCGCAGCTTGCTGAGCACCTAGAAGTGATCGTTTAGAATGCCTTGCCAGCTAACCAGCAGATCTCCATTTCTCTGAGTGTGCAACTGATCATGCTATTGTGTTAGTTTGCTAGTGTCATTTTCTGCTGGTTTCTTCATGTTCCTGGGAAGTCATGCCACTGTCTGCACAGCTGAAGAAATAGTTACCTCTTTACACACCAGTCACTGCAGCTAAGTATTCTGAGACTCTCTCAAACCTTTTTAATGGATGAGCCCAGTCCGTACCGCATGTTTCTTCCTGGAAGGCCATTATGTTTGTGTCTCCTTTGATCCCCAAAAGCCAAACAAAGTGCAGAGAGCCTCTCATTTGGTTCTCTCGGGATGATGGCTCTGAAGTGCTCAATTTTGTGACCTTTCCCCACTTCTGTCACACTGAGTGCATTTGAGGAAATGGCCTGGGAAGGGAATATCGGCAAAGAACAGAACCAGCAGAATGTCCTTATATTACAAAGTGGAATTTACTAGAATGTCTTACAGCTGAGAGGGCTGGCTAGTTCAACAATGGTTGTCTAGACACCAAACAGACTGGTAGCCCAAGAGTTGCTCAGTCCACAAAGCTAAATACCTCAGTAGTCTCCATCTGGTACTGAAGGCCTGGAGGAGTCTTGGAGAGCCGCTGGTCTTCGGTCCACACTGGAAATGCTGAAGAGTTGGGGTCATCACAGGATAGGATGTAGTCGTCAGCGAGAGAGGCAAGCAAGCAAGCAGCACTAATTCTTTCTAAGACCTCTCTATTTGTAGGATGCCTTCCAGAGGTGCTGCCCTCTGTGAGGGTGTGGTTCTCCCTCAGTAGCTCTTTCCTGAAGCTGCCTCGCTCACAGCGCCACCCAGAAGCCTGCCTTGTGGTTGATTCTATCTCATCTCACGCTGACAGCCAAGAGTAACCATCATTGAAGGGAAGGTGAAGTGTACAGAGCACTTAGGGTATCTATGGGTCATTCTGCGTGCGGAAACATGGGTGAGACGTCCCACCCACCTTACCTTTTTCTGATGGAGGCTGGGAAGTAATTAGGATCTGTGGCCTCTTTGCCTCACTCCCAGTCCCTCAATCGTGCTGAGTGCTCAGTAACCCGGATGAGGTGAGAGGGAGTAAGTCTCTTGGGCAGCATGGTGCGGGGCCAAGGAGGCTAAACACAGTTCACTATAGAAATTTCAGGCCAAGAAAATCTCTGTTGATATACCACCTTAGAGACAACATGGATCTAGTGAAAAAGCCCTTTTTACTCACCGCAATATATCTGGAGTCAAATTTTGTTGTGATGACGACGTGCTAAAACATCTCTACTAGCTTCCCAGACTCTACAGAGCCACTATTGGTCAAGGGTAGTTATCCCATTGAGGTGGGATGCACCTAGTAAATCTCCCCATTCTACCATATTGTTACCAAGGCTGACTTTTAAAGTCATTCCTTGTATACAGTATTTACAATAAAAATAATCATGGATGATTTGGGTTGATCATTTGTGACCCCGAGTGTCTGTGATCACTATTACAGCAATAATACTTACAAGACATGCATGTGGGTTTGTACACAAGCCACTTGACGTGTATGTGGGTTTGAACACTAGTTATTCTGCCGTATGTGGGTTTGTACACTAGCCACTCGACGTGTATGTGGGTTTGTACACTAGCCACTCGACGTGTATGTGGGTTTGTACACTAGCCACTCTGCTGTATGTGGGTTTGTACACTAGCCACTCTGCTGTATGTGGGTTTGTACACTAGCCACTCTGCTGTATGTGGGTTTGTACACTAGCCACTCTGCTGTATGTGGGTTAGACCATGGATCGACTCAACATGCCTGGACCAGACTCCAGCTCCACGTACTTGATCACTTTAGCTTTCTGTAGTGGCAGAAGGTCAGAGAAAACAAGGTAATCAAGCCCTGACACTGCCCCACACCAGCAAGTGGTTGTCACAGCTGGCTCAGCTTCCTCTACCTATGCATCTTGGACCTAGGACAGTCAGGCACCCATTGGCTATGTATGTCATCCCTCCTCTACCCTTACGGGCAGTTCCAATGAGCTGCCTCACACATGGGTAAACAGTGTCAGATGGGGGTGTGGGCTTATCCAGCTATCAATCTAGCCCCTGCTTTTTAATTTCCCCAGAAACCCACCAGCTAGCCTTGGAGACAGGACCTTGAGGGAGAGCAGGCTGGGATGTGGCTCTATCCACTGTTTGGTTGGTTGGTTATTTTTAACCAGGTCATATCCTTATATACCTAGGCCACTGAGCAGGGTTCTGGGAAAAGGCCACTTTTCCCAGAAATTTCTTGCTTTGTGTTTAAATAAGATGATTAGACTAGAATTGTATTTTTTAAGCTTGAAGGTTTTCTTTTTTATAAAAAAGGAGTCTAACTCCTAGCATAGGCAAATACTTTTTTTTTTTTTTTTGCTATTTGATGCTGTTTTTCTCACAGCTGTTTGCTTATCTACTTAGTTGCTGAACAGCAAATATTTATTATCATAGCTCAGATGCTGGGAATCCCCAAGTCCAAGCACCAGGAGACTGTGTGTGATGTCTGCTGAGGACCCACTTCCTGGCTTGTGGGCGATCACCTTCCTGCTTACCACCACATGGGGGAGAGGAAGAGATAACTGTTTTATCCATCTTCATATTCCTACCTGATAACATAGTCTTTGGGGTACAGTAACATTTAGACACTATTTAATGAAAACATGAACGGGTGTACAGGAGTGTGGGTGAATGAATGGGCGGCTGGGCGAGTGACAGAAACGTAGCTGAAGCTGTAGTGATAATCTGTGATGAGCGTAGGGGACATCTTGGGTAAAAGGCCTGGGAGATGAGAGAAAGAATGAACTATAAAGATCTCATCCTAATAAACACAGAGATATAAGGTATATATCTTATATATAATAAACACAAGTATATAAGGATATGACCTGACCAAAAACAAACAACTAATCAAACAGTAGATAGAGCCTCATCCCAGCCTGCTCTCCCTCAAGGTCCTATCTCCAAGGTTAGCTGATGCCTCAAAGTTACCAGATCGTTCTAAGGGCATAGTCATCCAGTCAATACAGGTCTGATACAGTTGGTGGATCACCAAGATGTGAACCCATGTCTATGGTGAATTTAGAGCTCTGGGCTGTACTCAGCCAAAGGGCTGCATCTGATGGAGTTTCCATCCACCGGGGCCACTGAACATCATCCCTGGGGTTACTACTACTCCCCCAGTTCTGCTCCCAGCTGTTCCTCCTAACCCAGCCAGAGGAACAAACTGAGAAAGTCAGTATAAAGCCAGAGCCCCACAGTTACACTAGAAGCTGGTGGTTTCCATAGTAACAATGTAATGGTTTAAGTAAAATGCTGCAGGTCCCCGAGTGGTGGCAGTGGGCAGTGGGCCATGAGACCATAGCAGGCCTCGAAGGCAGCCGGGTCCCAGGCAAGAAGCCGCATGGTGGGTGAGAGACTGAGATGGATAGGCACACATGCAGAGTGGGGTTGGATATTTATTTGGTGGGTTATGGAAGGGAAGGGGAGAAGAGGGAAGAGGAGAGAGAGAGAGAGAGAGAGAGAGAGAGAGAGAGAGAGAGAGAGAGAGAGAGAGAGAGAGAGAGGGGGGGG
>NW_026068066.1:3152235-3154307 GCF_014885135.2 Alexandromys fortis | reverse complement strand
ATATATAGAATATCATTATTATAAAAGAGATTGTGCAAAGCTCATATCCCGCATAGCCAGCTAATCGAGAAACCCGTCTATGCCTCAGCTGTGGCTAATACCAGGCTGTCTGCCATTGACCTCCAGGAAGCCTAGTCCCATGGGACACGTAGCTCCTGTCCGGCATAATGACATATGTCATGTCACACAGACGACACTGGAGTTGGTGTGGCACCCTGAGGTGCATATGAGAGCTTCCTTCAGCCTCCTCACCCATCAGAATTACTTACATGCAGTGGTGAAACATGCTTTTTCTGAGGATCATTACAGAGGTTTCTGTAGGACCCAGCCATGACAAGCTCAATAGAGGCCTGAGTCTCAGTAGTTTACCCTGAGGCAATACCTGCTTCCAAGAAAGACCACAAACTGATACTACCCAGGCACCACCCAGGAACAGGCCATCCAAAGGAAATTCCTAAAGTTCCAAGCACTGTAGATAGGACCACCTGCCAGCACACATCCATGGCTTTTCACCAGGACACCCCTAGACAAATGCCAGCCAATCAGGGGTCCTGAACCTTAGAAATCCCTCACCCCTAGCTTTGCTACTATAAAACCCCAACCCTAACTAAACTTGGACCCTCCGATCGCTCCAATACCTTAGATACATGGGGACTCCAAGTTTGCAAGCTTGTGTAAGAATAAAGTCTCTTTGTTTTTAAATACAGGATCTGGTCTCCTAGTTGGTTTGCGGGGGACTCCATGATCTGAGCATAACAGCTTCCTTCCTGAGTCAGGGTGAGACTGGAACCTGCACTCACCCACACCCTGGCAAAGCGTGGACTCTCAGGTAGACCAGCAAGCCTGTGCCTCGAAGCATGGACTCTCAGGTAGACCAGCAAGCCTTTGCATCATGTTTAGCTCCCATCCTCTCAATTGGAAAATGGGAAGAAGACACATGGGCAGCAGTGAGAATTAACCCCTGCTTGGGACTCATACTTGATCCTTGGGGCTTCTGCCAGAGCAGCACTGGAGCCTTTGGAGTGACCCCTTCACCAATGTCATGGGCTACATTGGTGCCAGAGGTGTCTGGTCTTTCCATAATTGGAAAGGGCACATCATGGGTAGATAACCAGACAGTGGTTCAGCGGCATGGTTTGTGGGGCCTCTTCCTCTGGTCTGGGCTGGATCTTCTACTGAGTTTCTGAGACCCATACTGCAGAAGCCAGGCCCCACTGTTTTTGTACACATGGACCACTCATGTGACAACCACCAGCTGTCCTACTTTCATCTCAATACAAATAAGAATGTGGCTTCTTTTGCCCACACCCACCCCTGCTCTACTTCTGTTCCCTGTCTGACCCCTGTCCTCCTTTTGTAGGACCCAGGGCAGCTTGGAACACACCTGCCAAGACAGGCTCAAAACACTAACAGGTAAATAGGCCCAAGTCTCAGTTTACCCTAAAACAATACTTGGTTCTAAGAAAGACCACAAACTGATACTGTTATGATTCAGCCACAATATGGCTGACACTTCTGGATTCCAGGGCCACACATGTGAGGACAAGCCCTCAGACGTGACCCACATGCAGCACGGTTGCATCACCTACGTAAGGCGCAGCTGCATGAGCCCTTGCATGCATGCATGAGCTCTGTCGTCTCTGTATGACATAACCACGTCATCCCCCTGTGCACATGTGCTAGGCAGCCCTTAAAAGCTGGACACGCTATCTTCATGCTCTGTCTCTGCACACTGGCCTCACGAGGCCTTTACATGCCCCCTCTAATAAACGCCTAAGTGGATTTGCCGCGTGTTCCACGTTTCCTTCTCACTCATGCCAGGGAATTTCATTGGTGCCATGAGACTCGGGAGGCTCTCCCGCCCCTCTCCCAGGGTCAGGATCTGGAACTGGGTAATTTTCCCACAATATCCATGTGTTCCATCTGCCTGAGTGTGACCTCTACACACACCACTGGCTTCAGTTGGTGAGCTTCCCATTCTGGTCAGCTTAACTATTTCTCCGAACCCAAGGAATTGAGTGTTGAGCTCCTGAAAATCTTCTGGTGTTTCTAGAAATGGGGTGGGGGGGGGG
>NW_026068066.1:3115569-3151742 GCF_014885135.2 Alexandromys fortis | reverse complement strand
GATTCCCACACTTGTCCACCTTTCTTCAAAAAATGGCCTCCTTACAATTTAGATAACAATTTAAAGTGGCCGCCTAACTGCACCTTTGATCCTGATATTCTACGGGAGCTTTCTAACTATTGTTAGTGCACACGCAAGTGGAAGGAGTTTCCTTAAATCCAAGCCTTTTACTATCTAAGCTCTAAATCCCAGTTGTATAATCTCACCTTTCATGATCTCTATATGATCCTATCTAATAACCTACTTCCTGAAGAGCACAGGCAAGTTTGGGAGCAGGTCAGACTACATGCAAACAAGGTTCACCAAACACATGCAACACACCCCATGGGAGCAGAGGCAGTCCCTGAGCAGAAACCACACTGGGATTATAAAACCCCATGTGGAGTTAAGTTAGGAACGGGTTTTTGACTTGCCTCCTGGCAGGTCTCTGTAAGGCTAACCTCAAGCCAGTAAACTATAATAAGCTCTCAGAGGTCATTCAAGATATGAAGGAAAATCCTTCTGCATTTTTGGAATGCCTCACTAAAGCCCTGCTACAATATACTAACTTCGATCCAGAAACCACAGAAGGCAGACAGTTACTCATGACTCATTTTGTTCTTAGTGCTACCCTGACATTAAGGCTAAGCTTGGACATTTGGAGAAAGGCTCCTTGACCTCACAGGCAGAAGTCTTAGAGTTGGCTTTTAAGGTATACCATGCAAGGGATTACAAAGCCCACAATTATCACTGTCGCATGCTAGCCACAGCCACCCAGCTGGCCGAGGCAACAGACCACCCTATCTGTGCTGTTCATGCTGCTCCCTTGCCCCCTGGAGCTCAAGAATAGTCAGGTCCATGTTTCAAATGTGGTAGAACTGGTCACTGGGCCCGAGCATGCCCTAATCCTCATCCTGGTCCTGCAAGACCTTGTCCAAGATGCCATAGGAAAAGACACTGGGAAATTGATTGTCCTCATGCACATGGTGGCATGGAGACATCAAACCCCCAAAATTCCTAAGTTAACCTTCTAGGTCTGGCAAGTGAGGTTGTCCGGGCTCCTTTTATCTGACCACAACCATCATCTGTAACAGGGAGCTGTGGATAAACATCATGGTATCAAAATGGCCCATCTCCTTTCTCTTGGACACTGGAACCACATACTCGGTATTGAGGGAATTCTGGGGGCCTATCTCTCCTTAAAGTTTCTCTATTGTTGAGGTAGGGGGACAGCCTTATCTACCTAAGCAGACCTCACCACTTAGCTGTGTTTTTAGGGGTATTTATCTCACTCACTCATTTTTAGTCATGCCAACCTGCCCAGAACCTCTTATGGGAAGGGATTTTTTTAAGCAAAAGTAGGAGCTTCCATTTCATTTGCTCCTTCCATTCACCTTACCCCAGATTTGCCAACAGCTCCCCTCCTCCTCCCTCTAGCCTTCCAACCTCCCAGCTCCAATGTGTCTCTTCCTCTACCAGCCTCTCAGGTGGAGCCTGAAGTCTGGGACACCCAGAACCTCTCTGTTACTAAACACCATTCCCCCATTGTTACACAATTACAAGATCCTACTAAGTACATTACCCAAGCTCAGTACCCCTTCTCTCTCCAGAGCCTTAGATGACTTAAGCCTATTATCTCTGACCTTCTAAGAAAAAAGTTACTTCGCCCCACCTCTTCTCCCTTTAACACCCCTATTCTTGCCGTTAAAAACCTAATAGAACCTATCACCTGGTTCAAGACCTCCAGCTCATTAACTCCACAGTGGTCCCGCTTGATCCTATAGTGCCTAATCCTTACACACTTATTTCCACTATTCCTCCAGGAACCTCACACTTCTCAGTTCTAGATCTTAAGAATGCTTTTTTCTCTATTCTTCTCAGCTCTCAATCTCAGAATAGCTTTGCCTTCACCCGGACTGACCCTGACATTCATCTCTCCACACAGCTCACCTGGACCGTCCTTCCCTGGGGATTCTGGGACAGCCCACACCTATTTGGTCAGACTTTAGCTTCTGATCTTCTCTCACTGTCTCTCCCTAAGTCTAAATTCATACAGTATCTAGATGATATTTTACATTGCATTCCATCATTGGAAATCAGCAAAACTGATACCTCTGCTCTTTTAAATTTCCTGTCCATAAGGGGCTATAGAATTTCACCTTCTAAGGCCCAAATGTCTACCTCTCAGGTCATTTCCTTGGGATTAACTATAACCCCAACCCCAAAAAGCTATTACCCTAGACAGAAAAAAGCTAATTCAGTCCCTTGCATCTCCTTCTACAAAAGAGATTTTATCATTCCTAGGAATAGCTGGCTTCCTGCGTTCCTGGATCCCCTCTTTTTCTCTCCTTGCCCACCCCTTATATGAGGTAGCTCTTGGCTCTCTGCCTGAGCCCCTTCTCTAACCCATTATTAAACCCTTCCAGGGACTCCAGCAGGCCCTTATCCAGGCCCTAGATCTTCATCTCCCAGATTAAACTGTCCCTTCTCCCTCTAAGTAACAGAGAAGGAGGGATATGCCCTTTGTGTCCTAGGATATCAGCTGGGACCTTCCTTTGCACCTGTAGCATACCTGTCAAAAAAGATGGACCTCACCACTCAGGGCTGGGCACCCTGCATAAATGTTTTAGTGGTCACTGAGCTTCTGATTCATGAGTCAAAGAAACTAACCTTTGGGTCACCCACCACTGTCTTCTCCCACCACAATCTGTCCCACCTCTTAACTTACAAAGGCTTACAAACCTCACCCCCTTCCCGAGTTCTTTCCTTCCCTCCAGGTGGCGCTAGTAGAAGATGCCACACTCACTTTCCAATGCTGCCCAGCCCTTAATATCTCATTTCTCCTACCTCAACCTAACATTAATTATCCCCCATCTCATTCCTGTATAAAAACCTAAGAGGATCTACTGACCCACCCCTCACATATACAGGAGGGCAAACTGTCCCAGGCCACTTATACCTGGTACACAGATGGCAGCTCCTTTTTATGTGAAGGGACCCATAGAGCAGGCTATGCCATAGTGTCAGATACTGGGGTAGTGGAGGCACAGGCACTCCCTGTCCGTACCACTAATCAGCAGGCTGAATTAATAGCCTTACGTTTACCTTTCAGTTAGCAAAGAGACAATCTTTAAATGTTTACACAGATTCCAAATATGCCTTTCATATCCTCCTGTCCCACACAGCTATCTGGAAGGAGCGTGGGCTTCTTACAACAAAAGGAGGATACATAACTAACTCAGGTTACATTATGGACCTGTTAAAAGCCTCCCATCTCCCCAAGGCTATAGAAATTATTCACTGTCAGACCGACAGTTCCATTATTTCCAAGGGAAATAGCCAGGCTGACCAAGCAGCTAGAACAGCAGCATTCCAGGGCCCAAACCTACCTCAGTCACCTCAGGGGATTCATACATACAGCCCACATTCTCACAGACATCCCCTGACACCCAACAAGTTCTATCCTACCTACATCAGCTCTTTGATTCTAACAGCAAAGCTCTGTTTTATTTTGTCAAGGCTCACCTCCAACCAAACCCTGATGACTTAGAGTTCTTAAAAGCTATCACTGCCTCTTATAAAATTTGTCAAAAGTCAGATCCCAAGACCAAATATTGTAGCTTCCCCTTTCCCACTCAGTAGGCCAGGGGCTCCCTTCCAGGAACTGACTGGCAGCTTGATTTTACTCATATGCCTATAGTCAGAAGAGTTGAATATCTCCTGGTTTTGGTGGACACCATGTCTGGGTGGATTGAAGTGTTTTCCACCACTAACAAGAGGGCCCAGAGAATTTCTGATGTTCTTCTCCGAGAAATTATCCCCTGATTTGGAATCCCAGCCTCTCTTCAGTCAGATAATGACCCAGAGTTTATCTCTCAGATCTCTTAAACTTTATCTAAGGCTCTTAACATTCCCTGACATTTTCATATCCCATACCATCCTCAATCTTCAGAGAAGGTAGAACAAACTAATCATTCTTTTAAAAATGTTCTTGTTAAGATGTCACAGGAGCTTCATCTTGACTGGGTAAAACTTTCCCCTCTGGCCCTTCTAAGGCTCAGGGCTCCCCCCAAAAGCCCCCCTTCCATCTCGCCCTCTGAACTCATGTATGGGCGGTGTGTTTTGACCCCTGGCCTCTCACCTAAAACCTCTCCCCTTCCTGATCACCTGCTTACTCAGCTGTTATCCCATCTTCGCTCCCTATTATGGGATTTTACCGACTACTCATTACCTCAACCGTGTGCCAATCCATGCCCACCGCCGATTAAAATAGGGGATCAGGTACCATTCTCTGCCCCAGACCAATGCCTCCCATGCCTTTCCCCTAATGGCAGGGACCCTTTAAAGTAATTCTTGTAACTCCCACAGCTGCCAAGCTTGAGTGACTCTCTCATTGGATCCACCTGTCCCACCTAAACCTTTTACTCTTCCAGATGAAGATATCCCCTCATATATGGTAACTCAAACAGGGCCCTGCTCCCTTAAGTTCCAGAGGACACCAAGATCAGTCACTTTTCCTCCAGTTCTAGAAAAAACAAAAGTTTCATCACCGTACGTACTCAACTCTCCTGTGCCAAAAACTCCATACACTCTCCCTCTTCCTCTTTCTCCTATCTGCTTTACCAACTTCTCTATATCTCCAATATCATACTTAAATTTGCAGTTAACCACTCAGCTGTTATTACAGGGACCATCATTGAACATAGAGCCAGAGGTACAAGGACTGCCAAAAGCCCAGGTGGTAAGAAACAATAATGAGTTTGGGGGACATTCACAGCCCCAGACTCCAAAAACTCGCAAAACAGACTTTAACATAACAGATTTATCACTGACTGCAGCAGTGTCTCCTGATGTTGAGATAATACTATGATGCTAAAGAGAACAAGTGCCTTAAGATCTGCTTCAGGTAAAACATTGAGGGGTCTAATAATTCCCCTTTCTAATAATTCTCCCTTCTTTCCCTCCCTCCTCCCCACCGTCTTCTATTTCAACACTATACCATCATAATCAAGCTTTTAATATGTCTAAAATATATTCTTTTTCAAACATGTTTTCATAAGCTTCAGGGAGCCAATTGGACCTATCTAAATGGACCAGACTCACCCAGAATAAGTGTCATTTAATTCTTCCCTTATCATTCCTGGTCCCAGGAACCTCTGGGAAATTCCCTCCTCCACAGCCCCCCCAAAAGCCCTCTATCTACCATCTTGGGACTCTCCTCCCTTAATCACCAGGATCTAAAATTTTTTCCAGACATAATTTTCTGCCTTTCCAGTGGCTTGCGAGGTCCAAGCTGCCAGCCAGCCAGTTCCACAGAGGCTAGAAAAAACACTAAAGTAATCAGCCATCCCAGGACATGGTCAAGCATCTCAACTCTCTAACACCCACAAACTCATCAAAAAGCAGTCTCGAGAGACCTGATGATGCCCACAAAATCAGCAGGAAGCTGTCATGAGAGACCTTATGATGCCTCATTCCCGCCTATCACAAATCCCAAACTCCCCAAATTGTTGCCCCATTCCCAGCCATTAAAGACCCCAAACTCCCCAAATTTTTATAATAAACAAAAGGGTAGAATGCTATGATTCAGCCACAATATGGCTGACACTTCCAGGCTCCAGGGCCACGCATGTGTGGACAAGCCCTCAGACATGAGCCATGTGCAGCATTGTTGCACACGCAGCTGTGTGAGCCCTTGCACACACGTGTAAGCCCTGTCATCTGTGTATGATATAACCACATCACCCCACTGTGTGCATGCACTAGGCAACCCTTAAAGACTGGATGCACCATCTTCAAGCTCTCTCTCTCTCTCTCTCTCTCTGCACACCAACCTCACCAGGCCTGTACACCTCCCCCTCTAAACTCCTAAGTGGGTTTGCTGAGTATTCCGTGTTTCCTTCTCACCCACACCAGGTAATTTCTGAGACCACCCTTGCTCCACCCAGGAACAGACCATCCAAAGGAAATTCCTAACGTTCCAACCATTGTAGATAGGATCACTTGATGTCTCTTACCCCAACACACAACCATCCCCTTTTCGTCAGGACACCCCTTGACAAATGTCAGCCAATCAGGAGTCCTGAACCTTCAAAATCCTTCCACTATGATAAGAACTCCACCCCAACTGTGCTCAGGGCTCTCTGATTGTGTCAATATGTTGGGTACATGGAGAGTCTGAGTTCACAAACTTGTGTAAAAATAAAGGCTCTTTGCTTTTATGTCTCCTTGTTTGTTTTGGGGGTACTCCCCATATCTGGGTATAATACCTTTCTGTAAAATGGTGTGATCAACTCACAGGATAAAATGAAGTGTTGAGGCCTGAAGGTTGTGTCCTTGAATTCATATATGAAGGCCCGAGTTCCTAACATGATGGAATTTAAGGGTATGCATTTGAAAGATGATTAAGTCACAAATGGAATTATAGGACTTACTAAAAGGAGGTCAGAGAGTGAGCTGGCTCCCATCAGTCACGTAAGAGTAGAGGAAGAAGGTGACTTCCTGCAAAGGATGGGGTCTCACCAAAAACTGAATCCCCAGCTTTTACACTGTGCATACTCTTCTTGTGTTTTATTGTGTTAGCAGTCCAAAATGACTTCCAGATTCTGAACTCCTTGGCCCACTTGTAACTAAGGAAAAGAACTCACACTGGTTCCACCAAGCCCTAGTTCAGGACTGGCTAGTCTCAGAGAAGGGATGTGGTACCCAAGGTGCTTGTCTCTTGGACTGGGGCGGGCAGCTGAGAACCCAGCTTGGCACAGCCTGTGTCTGTGAATGAATGCCCTGAGTTCCGAATGGGACTGGAGATCTGTCTTTCTCCAGGACTGAGGAAGAAACAGGAACATTTGGATGAAGCCCAGACAGCTAGCAGGGCTGAAGTCCAAGTGTCCTCATGGGCCCTTGGGGCTTCTCCGTGCTCTTCCTAATCAACAGGTGTTGGCGCACTGATCCCTTGGTTGGAACAACCCTTCCCTCCCATGCCCTAGCGGCTCACAACTTGCTGCAAGGCAGCTGGAGACAGTGCAGCCCAGGATGGCAGTTTACAAACATGAATCCTCACCTGTGTTGTAATAGGAGTGGTGGGGCTGCGTCCCCAGCACCCCAGCCGCCTGGCTAGCTTATGCCCGAAATAACAACACACAAACTGTATTCATTTAAAGACTGCTTGGCCCATTTCTATCTAGCCTCTTCTAGGCTAATTCTCACATATTAATTTAGCCCATTTCTAATAATGTGTGTAAGCAACCCCAAGGTGTGCTTACCGGGAAGATTCTAGCCTATGTCCATCCTGGGTCGGAGTTGCCTGGGAGAGCAGAGCCTGGCATCTCTCCTCCAGAGAGCAGAGCTGTCGAGTCTTTCCAGGAGCAGAGCAGAGTCTGAGCTCACGTCCTCTTCCTCCCAGCATCCTATTCTGTTTACTCCTCCCACCTATGTTTTAACCTATCAGGGCCAAGGAGTTTCTTTATTGCTTAACCAATGAAATCAACAGATTGATATATGACACTCCCACATCACGCCTGGTTTCAGAACCCCTGACTCCAGCTCTGGGTCTGCAGAGGAGCCCAGAAACACTTTAAGGAGCACACCTTCACGCTCTGAACTGGTGATCACACCCTGGGGTTTGGAAGAGGCCTGTCCAGGATGGAATGGTCAGTGAGGCTGGGCCAGGACACTGAGGCTTCACTTGGAAGGGGAGGAATTGACCAAAAGGTTTCAAGGTGGGTCTTCCTGAGGCTCGGATGGGCTTGGTCACTTCAAATTCATAGGGGGAAGCTTAGTCCCCAGTGTGGCGTTGTGTAAGTTTGTGGGGTTTTCACCAGGCAACCCTTTAGGTCACTTGGGTGCTGCCTTCTAGAGGGACCAGCTCAATTTGTGGGATCCCTGTGTTGGTTGTCACAAAAGTGGGTTGTGAGAAATGCTGAGCCTGACTCCTGAATTACAATCTGGCTTCCTGCCTGACCATGTGATCGTTTCCACCTACCTCTTCTCCTTTCCTTTCTCTTTTCTTTTCCTTCCTCCTTCCCTCTCCCAACCTTCTTCCCTTCGTCCTTCATCTCCCCTCTGGTCCCCTCATCCAGGACCACTGTACCCTGGTAGGGATGCCCTTCTATATGTGCCCGAAGGATTCTGACATTCTGTCCCCTCCTAAGCAGTACAGACTTAAACCATTCAGGGCCAAGCATGGCAGATGTCTGGAGTACCTGCTTAGGGCCCCTAGTACAGAAACCCATGTGACCCTGAAGTCAGGCAGTCACTCCCGCAGGCTCTGTGCCTGAGTGGAGCAGAGGTGGCAAGAACCAGGGAGGGTTTCAGAACTCCATTTATGTAGACACTCTCTGAATTTCCTCTCTGTTTTTAAATGTTATTTCTGCAGTGAGTATGTCATTCAAAATCAAAAATAAAGTGTGAATATCTGGGGAGCCACCACCTGGCAAAACCACCAGGCAGGGAAGTATGCCCAGAGGCCTTGGTCCTGAACCCCTGTGGGTTCTCTGCTTACCCAGACAGCATTGTGCAAAGCCTGGGGGATGGGTTTTGCCCCTCCCCCACCTCCTCCAGCCTCCCCACCTCAGGCTGGGGGAGGTTCTTGCCCATCTGGTTTACTCTTTGGGGTTCTCTGAGTCAAGAATATTCCTGGGTCGCTTTGACAATACCCACACCACCCTCACACAGCTGCCGAATCTTTGCTTCCATTGGTGCAGGGCCAGGAAATGGAGCTCGGAGTAAAGCAAGCCTTGACTGCCTCTCTCAGCAACTGCTCCTTCCAGGGCTCTTCCCCAAAATGGACTTCCCACCCTTGAAACTCCCAATGCCTTTCTTTGCATTTATAGTTGTTTCTTTCTGGGGCAGACAGGAAGCTAGTCTCTGGGGCTGGGGTTACAGCCCTAGTACTACAGTGCTTGCTAGCATGCACAATACCCTCAATCTGATGCCTAGCACTGACTAAACCAGGTGCGGTGCTCCAGCTCTGGAGAGGTGGAGAAGTTCAAGGTCAGTTTTAGCTACATAGCAAGTCTAAAAGCAGGCTGGCTACCTGAGGCCTGTCTCTAAACAAACACAGCTCCTATCTGCAGAGCTCCCGCTGGCTGTCAAGTGTAGCATCTCGCTGTGTCTGCTTAACAACCCTGAAAAACAGAGAGACACTGATTCTCAGGGCCAACTCAGATGTTGGAGAGATGTTAGACCCCAAACCAGATTTTCTGGTGTCAAAACCCAAACTGAGCCTCCTTGGCTACCCCATACAAAAAAAAATTTCCATTTTGTTCCCATAATGTAGGAGCCAGCCATGATAAGCTAAATAGAAACAGACCACTCAAAGGAAGTTCTTTCCTTCCAACCATTATCACCTTCCAGAATAGGACTCAGCCATCGTTAAAATTAATGGAGGCCTGAGTCTCAGTAGTTTACCCTGAAGCAATACTTGGTTGCAGGGAAAACCACAAACTGAGATTATCCGAGCACCACCCAAAAATAGACCATCCAAAAGAAATGCCTAAAGTTCCAACCACTGTAGATAGGAGCACCTGCCAGGACACATTCACCAGGACACCCCTAGACAAATGTCAGGCAATCAGGGTTCTGAACCTTAGAAATACCTCACTGTTATGGTTTTCTGTCTCTTTAAGAGACAAGCCACGCCCACTCTCTCCCCCATCCGCTGAGGCAGGCTGATCTTCAGCTTCTGGCCCGAGCTTGCTCTCTTTTCCATCTTCCTCGGAGAGGCAGCTTCGCTTCTGCCTCTCTCCCCACTTCTCTGCTCTTCTTCTTCTTCTTCTTCTTCTCCTTCTCCTTCTCCTTCTCCTTCTTCTTCTTCTTTCTTCTCTCTCTCTGTCCCCCCTTTACCCTTTCCCTTCCACACCCCCCTGAATAAACATTCAACCTCACCCTGCATGTCATGTCTATCCATGTTTCTGTCTTCTGCCCATCTGCCATGTGTCTCCCTGCCTGGGACCAGCCACTGCTTGGGGACCGGCAACCGCCTCTGCCTGGGACTGGCTGCTCCCAGGGCCCGCTGTCTGCCGCCACATGGCCCGCTACCACCATTTGGGAACTACAGCATTTCTGCCGCCTACTGCCGCTGGGGATCTTGAAGCATTTTTTTAAAAAAATTATAAAACTCACCCCCACCTTTACTACTATAAAAACCCAACTCTAACTGAGCTTGGGGCTCTCGGATTATTCCAGTATGTTGTACATGTGGAGAGACCAAGTTTGCAAACTTGCATAAAATAAAGGCTCTTGGCTTTTACATATAGGACTCGGTCACCTTGTTCGTTTTGGGGGGACTTTGAAGATCTGGGAATAACACCCATAACTTGGGATCTTCTAGCTTTCTAATCAAATATTGTTTATTTGACCCTGAGTGCTTGGTGAACGTGGACTCTGGGCTTAATGTCTTTATTTAATTTACTTTAATTCTTAATAATACCTTTGACTCTGTGAGACCCAAAATGAAACTGAAGCCTAGAAGAGGCAGGAGCCAAGTTTACCCAGAAGTCGCAAGCAGCCTATCAGAAGAGGACATTTTTCAGGTGCTTCACCCAAAACGAGCGGAATGTGCTTACTGGACAGTGAACACTCAATCTGTGTAGTTAGACGCCTGGCACATTATTAGTGCTCAGGAAACACTAGATTCCTGACTTTCCTCTGTCCAGGGAGAAGAAATAGAGCCCAGAATCACAGACTAGTGCACTTCAGAGATGTAGTTCAAGCTGCTCACTGGGAAAACGACCCCTCAGTGAAATTATAGATAAAAGCCAAGCATTTTCCTTCCCTGGCCTTCTTTTTTCTTAGAAAAAAAAAAAAAAAAACAAAGCAAAAACCACATGCATGCATGCACCACAGCGCTCATGCCTTTCAGAAGCTGGTTCTTGCCTTGTTGAGGTGGGGTCTCTACTGTCCTATGGCTGTGTTGCATGCTCCCAGCTAGTTGGATTCTCTTCCCTCCGGTCTTGCCCTAGGAGTGCTGGTATCACGTAGGCATGTCACCCGATCTAGCTTTTCACGTGGACTCCAGGGAATGTTCTCTGGTGGCCAGGCTTCTGTAGCTGAGCTGTCTCTGTGGCTTCCTTACTTCCCCACCATGATTCCCAGCAAACACGCATTGCAGGAGGGGTTTGAGAAATCTGTTCACTGGATGTTAATGCCATCTTTGCATAGAGTTTAAGGCACTGAAGGCCTTTTCCTCGTGGGTCTTGATGTCTAAGGGAAGCCAAGCATCCTGCTTCTCCACCCCAGTTTGATCAGTGCTCCTGAGTGACACCAGCGGAGCGTTCTGCAGACCAGCTAGGGCCATGCAGCAGATTCTCCAGCTTTCACCAACTGCGGGCCCAGAAGCAGATATTGTGTGGAAGGAAGATCTGAAATGGGGGCAAATAACCTGGGGTCTCTTCCCAGCCTGCTCACCTCTCTGGGCTTATTACCCTTGGCTCTAAAGGTAAGAAGTGCTAGCTAAGGTCTAACCACCAAGTTTTACAAGTTAAGGAAAACGGAAGCGAGCAGGGATTCGCAGGCTCTGAACACTGCGTCTCAAGCTGGTCTTCATATTCAGGAACTGCTCAGAGCTGCTGCCAGGAAAGCGGAGCTGCTCTACCCTGAGCACTGTGCCCATGAATCTGTGTCCTCTGTGGGATGCTCACAAGAAGCCTGTGTAGAATCCTACCCAGCAACAAAAGAAGCGACCCATGAGTGCATGTGTGGATGGGCCTCGGGTCACCGTTACCCCGGCTGAAAGCAGTTGGTCTTGAATGTAGGCTTTGAGTCCAGTACTAGAGCATCCTCTAGATGAGAGTGACAGCTGGGGCAGGATGGGCAGGACTATGCGGGGGGTGGTGGGAAGAGTCCTTTGGCAGCGACAGATGATTCTTATTTCCATTGGAAATTACATGCAGGTACACACCTGTGCATACACATGCGTGTAAATGTGCCCCAAACTGGGCAAGTCCAGAGGAAGTCTGCAGTGCAGACTGGCTCAATGGGTTGGTGTTTCCTGTTTTGAAACAATATCATTATGTAAAAGAGGGTGCCACTGAGAAAAGCTAGGGGAACCGCAGAATGACATCTCTCTCTGCTGCGCTGCTTTGGCAGCTTTCCGTCTGTTCGCAATTAGCTTCACAGTTGAGGTATACCCAAACCTGGGAGACTATTCCATCCTACAGATAAGGATCATGAGGTCATTCAGGGCCACACCACTCTGAGATACGATGCGTGTGTCTGACTCCACACTCACAAGCTTCTCTCTACCTCAGTCAGTGACTTGTGTGTGGAAAGAAATCTCCAGGACAGTTTCCAGCTGCACTCTCTCAAGCTCCCCCTCCCAGAGTGTTCTCGTTAAATCCATTGTGCCGAGCCTGCCCGGAGACGGTAGGTGCAGGTTTCATCTACCCTGGCCAGGGGCTGGCGGCCAGCTCCACCCTTAGACTCTGTTGTAGTGTGTTGTGGGAATCTAAGCATTCAACACCAGTGGAGTGGAAGAGAGACGTCCTTGGTGGATGGAAGGCAGACTAGCTCCCGAAAGCTTTCAATCCTGGGTCCTCTTTGTATTCTCATTTTCTATCCCCAAACCACAAGGCGGGGCAGCCAGCGGGTTGTTTCAGCCAATTCTCCATGTTTCTGGTTCACATAGCAAGTGAAATCCTGCTTGGCAAGTAGGCAGTACAAACAGTGCTTTAAGTAAAACCACTAAACAAATCAATAACTCAGTGTCTACTGATTGGTCTTTTTAACCTTATCTACTTCGTGCTCACTGCCTCTGCCCCACATCCACCCGGGCTCCCACTGAAGAATGACTGGCACCGTGGCTGCCTTCAGTGGGTAAAAGCTTTGAGTCTTCTCCCTTCAGCTTGTGCTCTGCAGGAGACCAGTCTGAGGCTGGAGCGGCCAGTGAGGGTTCTTCTCTTGGCCAATCTGCCTGTTGAACCTTCCCGTAGGCTCTTTAGTGAGCATCCCCAAATCTACTTTTAGCAAGAACCCTCCATGGTACCTGACCACCTTCTATGTCAGATCAAGGCCCCATGTCTGCCTCTTGCCAGGAGTGTCTGATCCCCCACCCCGTAGTAAGCCAGGATCCTTCTTGTTTTGCTAGTTCCCACTTCTGAGTCTGTCCCTCTTCCTGAGTATCTAACTCACCTGGCTTTACTGTATTTGGGACCGGGCTCAAAATTTCACTGCGAGGTCCCTTTTCCAAGGCTTCCAAACCCACTGCACAGGTCCTGGATAACTATTGCCTTATCATGCTTCAGTGGTCAATACGATGAAGGCACCAAGATCTAACAGTGCTTCCGCCTATTTGAGGACGGAGGAGTAAGAGGTGTACATGCAAATCAAACAGTGCACACCCAGGGCAAACAGAGATGGGGCTGCAGTGGTCAGCGCAGCTTATTAAGCTCCCACTGTGGATTAACAAGCGTCAAGGGAGGAGATATTAACGTGCATCTCACCTTAAGTGTGCATAAATCCCTAGAAATGTGTCAGCTTTCACGGTTACATGCCACTGTTAATTAAATCCATGTACAGTGACAGTGCCTTCAGAAAGGAGAAAAACGTAGTGCTATCACTAGGTGAGAACGCAGCTCAACGGATTTTGACATGCTCTGTCAAAAACGACCACCAGCCACACGGCGCTGTGGGCACTTGCGTATGGTCAGTCTCAAACAAGAAGCACTGCAAGCCAAACATTTATGTCTAACTTAAAAAGTTAGGTAAGAAAGATGTAAAATACCTTGGTATTTCTTTTTTTTTAAAAAAAATAAAAGATTTATTTATTTTGTATATAGTGTTCTGTCTGCATGTATGCCTGCAGGCCAGAAGAGGGCACCAGATTTCTTTGTGAGCCACCATGTGGTTGCTGGGACTTGAACTCAGGACCTCTGGAAGAACGATCAGTGCTCTTACCCTCTGAGCCATCTCTCCAGCCCCCCTGCTATTTCTTATACTGAAAGGTGAACTAATATTCTGGGTTATTCAGTTGGTTAGTATGACTACTAACATTCATTCTGCCCATTTCATTTCTTTATGTGGATAAGAAATTTGAAAATTCCACAGTGTCCTCTATTGTATCCCATTGGACAAGCTCTCCCACCCTGATGATACTTGTAGCCTACTCCCCCACCCCTCGCTTACTCTTGCGATTTCTTTTCTTTTAAAATGAAACTTCTCCTCTCACGGAGACGGTGTCTGTAAAGTACGAAGCAATGGTGAAGAGCCTCAAGGGCCTCTGTTCTCAGCGAAGCTTCCTTTGTAACAGGCACTTCACAGACTCAGAACAAATGACAGGAACGCTAAGACCTCCGAGTGTCCTTCCCTCTGAAATTACCGGGAGAACATTTCCCTTTATGTTCCTCAAGTTTCACGGAAGCTTGGGTTCTAGATGACCGTCTTCACTTAGACGCGATGCGGATTTCGTTTCTGGGGGTTTGGAAGTGATTCTGACAGCACTTCAGCTCCTCTTGTTTTTATTTGTTGTGTGTGTGTGCGAGAGAAAAGACACACGGCAACTTTAGAAACTGGCTCTTGAAAGGGATGCTTCAATGACAGGCCTACTCCCTCCTTCCCCCATGGGCCTGTCTGCCCCGTCTCTGCTGGAACACCAAGAACACCGCGCTCTTCCTGTTTTGCTTTCATGAAGGGGCTGCCAGAACACGGGAGTTTGAGGGTGTAAGAAATAGAAGGTGACTATTTCTCGATTCTACAGTTTAGCTGCTGTAACTCGGTGTTATCTGGAAGAGCCCAGGGCTGTGGGTCAAGGTCAGCAGCTGCCAGTCCAGCATCTCCTTCCTTTCCTCTTAGATCCCTGGGTGACAGGAGGGGCTATGACAGAATATACCTCTTCGTGGATGGATGCATACTGAGAACAAGTGCCCCCCTTCTTACTCAAATGGAATCGGCACTTCCAACTGGTGATGAGCCCGCTATGGTTTGAAGAGAACTTGGTCTCTTAGTTGAACACTTGGTCCCCAGCCAGCGGCCTTGTTTAGGAAGGTTATGTAACATCTGGGAAGGGGATCTTGGCTGGAGGAAGTACAATAGGATTGCGCTGAGGTTTTACGGCCTCAGCCCACATCTGATTCCGTCTCCCCATCTGCAGGTGAAATCAACTGGGTTCCTTCCCCGACCATATCTCCCCTGCCTATAGCCGAGACTTCCCTAACACAAGGACTCGATCCCTCTGGAACAGCAAGCCCAGATAAACCCTTCTTCCCTGTTGCTTTTTGTCAGGGAACTTTTAATCCCAGAAACAGCAGACACTAGAACACTCAGACGAACTCTCATATAATATTGTCGGTGTGAGAACCCTAAGAAAATGAGACTGCTGGGGCCAGTGAGCACCAGTGTGGACGGCAGGCACTAATGTCAAGGAGAGGCCCGGGGTCAGGTTCTCAATTGTAGCGAGCTGCGTGAAGCCATAACTGATGGAGATGTATAATCAACTCCTATGGCTAAAGTCTGACTTATGCTATTATCACGAAATGATTGTCAGCTGCTTGCATATGCGTGAACCTATAGGCAGTGCCCACCTGACAATCCGGGATTGGCAGCCCATGCCTACTTAAGGGCTGGGAGAGGTTTGCCCGAGGAGAGAGAGAGAGAGAGGGAAAGAGAGAGGGGAACAAAGAGAGGAAGGAGAGAGAGGGGAAAGAGAGAGAGAGAAAGTGAATAAAGTCCTGAAAACTGCTGCAAGAAGAGCTCCGAGTGTTGCTTTTTCCTTGCTGGTCGAGGGTGGATGCGACACTCAATCACTGATGTGTGTGGGGGGGAGATGGGTGTGAACCTGACTGTCTTAAATTGGGCAAATCAGATGTGTAGTAGAGCTAAGTAACTGGCCCAGGGAAGAGTTCACTTCTGACCCACACTCCCCTCCGCACCTAGCAACCACAGAATTCAGTGTTTGAGTAAGCAATCTCTGTAGGTGGGCACTGGTCTGGGTGCTGGGAGTTCAGGGACAAGGAACCAGCCTGCCTCGTGGGCGTCTCGGGATGGCGGGAGGGTCAGGTGTCAGCATAGGAGGCTGGGTGGAAAGGCGGGGGAACTTCCTGCAGCTGATCTTAGAGCTGATGGTTTAATAGAAAGGAGATAACAGTAAAACAGCCAAGGCTGCAAAGCCATTAAGCAATGATACCTACCTGTGGCTACTTCAGATAGGAGGGAGGGGCCCGGGCCAAAATCCCAGAGATGAGCAGGTGGTAGGGCTGGCTCCTGCAGGCAGCAGTTTCTCCAGCTCAGTCTCCAGAGACCACCACCTGCCATCCTGCCATTGATGGCACCTGGGACCCTGAGCTGAGGACTGGATAGGCTGTCCACACTCCTGGCACAGGGAGCTGCAAGACCAGCAATGGTGCTCTGAGCTGTTGAGTATGCAGTTATACTCTGGGGCTACAGAAAATGAGTGCAGCACGCAGATCCCTGGGGGACAGCTGGGGACCCGGAAGCTTTTATAGTGTGCTCACTACAGCTACACTCTGCCAAGATTGCGCGTGCCTGCTAAACCTGCGAAGTGTGTTTACTTCCTTCGCAGAAGTGTTCTTCTCCTGAGCAGAGGTGAACAGGCGCTCATGTCCGCCTGCCCACATCCAGACAGCTCAACCAGACACCAGAAACCTTGTAAACCCCAGCCAGCCTGTGGGCTTCCTTCACTTACTGCCAGCTGGATTGTACCAAGTACTGTGGAGACTCCTGAATGTCACACAGCACCAGACAGGGAGGAGCCCCAAGGCATTTCAAGACCCATCCTCCTGCTCCATCTTCAGTGGAGCGACTCCTAAAGAAGGTAGGTGAGGTCACAACTCTGTTACTTAGAAAAGTTTTATTTGGGGAAACATCAGAGCACAGAACTAAAGCACCATTCGCTATTGGCTGCAGACACAGCAGCCTTGACTGTGAGCTCTGCACCCCCTTTAGATGAACGTCAGCGTAGTGTGGCCAAGCGCCTCCCCCGGAAGCACCGGCCAAGCGCCTCCCCCGGAAGCACGGCTGTCAGCGGTAGGGCGAGCGTCCCACGTGGTCTTCACAAGGCTGTTTTCTGACGCCATCATCTGGTCTCGGGTTTTGGACTTTGTGGAACAAGACTGAAGATGAACTTAATGTCTGAAGTTGTTCTTCAAAGGCTCAGTATTTTTACCAAATGACACAGCAAAAAGGACATACATATTTTTTCTTGAAAGGCTTCAGAGAAATCTTAATCATTACAAATTTAACTTAGCCAAGCACAAGGGCACACGTTTAATCCCAGCACTAGGGAGGCAGAACTAAGTGGATCTCTAAGTTTGAGGCTAGCCTGGTCTATACGGCGAGTTCCAGGACGGCCAGGGATATACAGATAAACAAAACAAAAACAAAACAACCACCAAAAGTTCTGCAGGCTGGCTACACAAAGAAACCCTATCACAACCTCCCCCAGCACCCCGAAACTTCTACACAGAATGCCACTATAGTGAATGGCATCACACTGAAGTTAGGGCATTTGAGAAAGACCAGCTTGCTACAAAGTGGAGCTGACTATGTCTGTTTTCCTAGGGAACGCCTGTCACACTGCAGAATCCTACTGTTTCCTCGTGTTGAGCAAGGGAAAAGTGCCTAAGATAGAAGAAACTTTGTACCTTTCAGGAACCTACGAACAATTACTGATTAAAAACTACATGCTCCAGCGACAATGTACCCCACAGCTAAAGAGATCCAGAAACACAATAGCTCTAATTGAATGCAGGAGGGACGCGAACTACGAATTAGCATCTATTATCTTCCACATTTGACACGACAGCATTTGTCAATCCCTTCAAAGAGGTGTGGTTCCTTTGAGACATAAGGCGGAAATGCCAATGATCACCCCAAGGAGCCGTTCATCTCAGTGCCTGAAGACAAAGCATTCATTGGTAATGGCACATTTTAGCCCACAGATCTTTGAGAGGTTTATTCTGTACCGCTGAGACCAGGATCTTAAAACCCCCACTTCCCTAGCCACTGCAAGACAACTTTGAACTTAAATAAACTTGGAGAGTGATCGTGACTCATTTCACATCAGAAGCTAAGAATCACCCGTGTTTCCAGGGAAAGGCTGTCTGTCTGCCGCACTGCTGCTACAGGTCAGCGGAGGAGCCTTCCCACTCTCCTGCAGAGGACCATTAAATCAGACCCTAGATGCCAACAAACTAGGATCCCTATCTTCCCTTGCTTGCTTGTTCAACAGAGGGCCTGGTGAGCTCGGCTGCTGGCTTGAGCTAGTTTTACAGCCGCGAACGCTGGACCTTTGTAGATTTGTACTGCTCCGTCACAGCAGATTAAAGCAAGCAGTGTGCGTGTCCTGAAGGGTGTAGCCATCTGTCTTTCACAGAACAAAACCACAGGGCTAGGTCTTGGGTGGGAAGGGATACATGATAAAGGTGTTTAGACATGCTAAAACACACACGCAATACAGACCCACCAAACAAGACGGGGTTTCCAGTCCCTAACAGGGCCACTGTGAAGCAGGGTGACGTTGTTATGTAAGTCGTATGTTGCTGTGTCCCATTCTCCCCGCCCGCACTCCAGAGACACACAACAGGCAAGAACACTGAGAAGTGCTAGCCTTGTGACTCCAGAGAAAATGAGATTAATGCTGGATACCCGGTCACTCCAGGCTGGAGGCTGCCCACCTCACTCGGATTCACTTTGATTCTAGAAAGTGAAGGGGAATAACAAAAAGACATTCTCTCAGAAGTATGCAACAATGACTCAGTTAAGCCAACATCCAGCCAAGTCTCAGGCTAAAGGCAGCAGCTTTCTCAAGGGCAAGGCACGTTCCCCTCAGTATGACAAGCTACAAGATCTGGGTCTGTTGTAACTTCAAACACCTCACCCAGAGCTGAAGGGCCTCTACGCTGTGTGCCCCCTTGGTAAAACGGCAAATGCGCCAGAACACTGCTTCCAGAAAGATCTGTGCTGCTCAGGCTGTCACGCTACTGTGAGTCTGGTTTGGAAACCTCCGTAGTCCACTAAGACTAAAAACAAGGCCAGTGGTCCCACAGTGGTCATTTAGGAGCTGCTATATCTGTAATAAAGGGACAAGTGCTGACAAAAGCAGCCCCCTCATCCCTAGAGAAGGGCTCAAAGCCAGCGAGTCAGCGGGCAGAGGGGTTAACTCCAGGCCAAAGTGCACCGCTGGGCATTTATATACCAGCTCCTTGGAGCTGTAATTCAGCAGCAGCACCACGTGCCCCACGGGCTTCTCCCCATGTCCTGGAAGGGAAGTAGAGAAGCCAGCTGCAGCTCAACTGCTTAAACCAACGGGTGCTGTTCTGTCTAAACTTTCGTCTAGATGCTTTACAGCTGAAGACGGTCACTGGCCCCCTGGAAACCACCAACTATGGAACTCAGGGCAGGGAATGGACAAGGGGACCGGACAATATGGCTCCTCTTAACACCACAAAGGTTCTTCTGCTTTCTGGAAGTCCTTCCTGTGGGTATTCTATCATCTCTTAGACCTACCCATGTCTTCACTGTGCGTTGCTAGGCTCTGACGCCCTCCATACAGGACTGCCTGTCCGTATATGTCACAGTCAGATGCCTGGGATGCCGTGGGTTCTACTGTAGCTCAAGAGAGAAGGGAGGGCAAACTAAACAGAGACCAAGGACCCAAGCACACATTTGACCAAAGAACTACATTTGGCTGGGCTCGGAGAGTTCCTGATCTCCTAAAATATCATTCTTTATTACCTCAAAGTACACGTTATGCTACAAGATGACCCTTTTTGAAAAAAAAAAAATCCATAGCCTAGAAAAAAACACTTTAAAGGTCATTTCAAAGTAAAAAAAAAAAAAAGAACAAAACCCACACATACACACTGTAGAGGACTGTAAAGAAATGTCTCCAACACAACAGTATAAACACGTACAAATCAGTCCTTAGTTACCATGGCACCCGTCACACATAACTCAACAGGAAGAAGCACCATGGAACAGCACCATTCAAACACCCAGTGCGCTCTTGACGTCTGAGTTCCCAACTAAGAACCTGCCACAAGCAAATCTGCTTTTCTGTACACTCCCGAAGGCAGACAGCCACTCATGCAACGTCTGACTTCATCAAAAAGCAATTACATAGGGTAAACAGCTTCCCCTAAGACTGGCCAGAGGTACCCTGGGCGATTCCTGAGGGCTTCCAACAGTCAGCATGCCTGTTTATAAAGCCAGGCCCTGTGACACAGTTGTGAGCCTGGCACTTAGGAGGCCAAGTGAGGAAGACTATCACAATTCCAAGAGCAGGCTGAGCTACAGAGCGAGACCATAATAAACCTGTTCACAAAGCAGTGCTTACATCCATCCTGACCTCATGTGTGTAATGTATTCTGTAATTCTTATCAATGCTTGTAGAATGTTCTTCTCAAATGATCTCAATTATATAAATTAATCTGCAAGTTTAAAAGTTGTGCTCCAATATAAACAACCTGTCTCCAACCGTATCAGCTCCATGCACAGCTCACACTGGGCAAAGTGTCCCTCCCTGTGCATCCGTGAAACGTTGTTCTCCTGTCTCAGATCTCTTGACGACATCTATCAGTACATCTAAATTCAGATTTCCCACTGGGCTGTCTCTGAAGCCTTCCTTCCGAGAGTCACCATAGCATCACCGATACACAATCTGCCTCCTCAGCTGGGTTCAGTCGGCACGGCCTCAGCCTGCTGTGCCTGCAGAGGGCAAAGGGCAGCGAGCAGAGGTTACAGGACAACAATCAGCTGAGGCTGGTGGGTGACAGGAGAGTCTGCCAGTACAGGGGCCACGACTCCAGGTCACACCCAACTTAGGGCGCTGCCGTGCACAGGCCAAGGTTGCTGGTCGGACCAGTGAGTGCTTTCCTTCTTCAACGGTCAGTAAGAGCACACAGAGGGCATTATTAAATTATATCCTGCCACATTTATTATCATCTCATAAAACAAGACATCTCCCAGAGTGCTTGCTCTCCGGAAGCTCCAGGTCTCGCAACATGTCAGTCCAGAACGGCGTTTCTTCGAGGCCCTAGAAGCCTCTAGAAGGCTCTATGCTCTTAGCAGCCCTTTGATGAGGACCTCGGACAGAGCCCATTACTCATTTCCATATTTTGTCTTGTGGGACAGTTCTAATCCTTTCTTCCATGGCACTCGTCTATCACTGTGACAGACGACACTTTGGCCATTGTGTCTATCGGGGACTGGTAAGACACACGCCACATCACTAACAAAGACACTTTACCGCCAACTAGCTACAGGCCCAACAGCGGGGCTTCGGCCGCAGAAACCACGGACTTGAAACTCAAGAACGAAGCCATCAGCAGGATGCATTCAGAAGTCTCTGTCGAGAGTTCTTCTCGCCGTTATTGGTTGTGGTGTCGCTGCTCAGGTCCAAATCTGTCAAAATTAAAACCACTGTTTAGAAAGGAGGACTAGCAGGGTGCATGGTGCTGTTTACTCCGCTGGGAGGACTTCTCACACAACACACACATTGTTTTACCGTGTCTACTTCCTAGTCTGAAGTCAGGTCATGGCAAGAAAATCAATAAATTCCCTCTTTGAGAAAGAAAGTCAAATGGTGGCTTTGGGAGTAACCAACCACTCTCTTGGTTTTATGAGGCCTGCTCCAGAGGAGGGAATTCACACTTGTACAGTAAACGCAGTACAAAGCCCACAGCTCAGGAGGTCCTAGGTTCTAGAGAGGCCAAATGGACAAGTTATCAAACTCCTTTCTATATATTGACAGTACTACCCACAGATCAGTGCGGCCTCGGCCGGAGAACCCTTCCTTCTGCGGTGGGCAGCAGCCAGTGCAGAGACTTACGACTGGTTTAAGCTCTGAGAGCAAGTGAAGTGGCTGCTGAGCGCTCGGCCCTAAATGAGACATTTATTCTAAACCCCGAATCCCTGAATCAAAGTTCTGGGAATGCCTATGAAGAGGGAAAAGAATTAAGAGCAAGGGGGCAGGGGGACAAAACGCTGGCTGGCTCCTGAACACGATGCGGTTGGTACCCAGCTCACTGCAGCAATGGTCACCTGTACAAGACAGCCAACATGAGCAATCAACATCCTTGCAGGCAGCACTAACTGGACTCATTGGGTCAAAGAAGAAAAGGAAAGGATATGAAGGTGGGAAGGGGCTATATTAGGGAATATATTGTGGGGAAGCTGGTATGATATCAAGATGTACTGTAAACACGTATGTACTTGTCAAAGAACAAACAATCGATACTAAAAAGAAGGAGAGGCAGAAGGACAACGAGATGGGAGGTACAGACAGGAAGACAAGACAGAGACAACAAGAGGCGGGGCAGGAGACAGAGAACACGACACAGACAGAAGAACCAGAGGGTAGGTAGAGAGGAGACCGAGGAGAAGTACAGATTGATCCTTGTTTGGAAACCCGGGGTAACAGCAATTTGTTCCCACACTCTTCCCCAGGACATCACTGGGGCAATGGTCCAAGTGACAGGCAGGTGAAGAGAGCCCCGACTGACACAAAGGCGTGCCTGTCCAGAGAGCCAAGCCTACCTTTGAACTCCGTCATCTGGCTCCCCTGGTCCTGTCCCTTGATCTCTGCGGACATGGGGGTCTTTCCATCAAAGACATCCATCTTGATCATGCCTAGGTTGGTCAGGAGCAGCATGGGATCGATGCCCTGCCCGTTGCTTTTAATGTTCTCCAGCACCTTAAGACACTTGTATGATTTGAGCTCACTTATGTTCTCTTCCAGAAAGAGGTTGTAGAGGCTCAAGTCTTTGTAGCCTTCCGACTTGAAATGCAGAACGTCGAAAGTGGGCAGGATCTCGTAGACCTTGAGAACGTCTGTCTTCTGCCGGAACGGGACGAACAGTGTGTAGATGACCACGGGGGCCAGCAGGGCGTACACGATGAGGTTGATGAAGCTGAGCAGCTGGAAGATGCCGACGGCGATGAGCTTGCACTGGAGGCGGTCGGGAATGGTGCTGTCGTTGCTCAGGATGCCCGATTTGATGTTGCACAGAAACTCATCTGACAGTGAGGAGAGGCTGAAGTAATAGCTCAAGTAGACACACGCCAGCAAGATGACGGCCAGCATCACCAGTCGGCAGCCAATGTACTTCACGATCAAATGACGAGAGTTCTTCTTCGTCTTCAAGTACTGCTCCACGATTGGGTACTTGAAGTGACTTTCAGAGATCTCCCACAGACTGGAAAACGAAGCAAACAACAGTAACTGAGATGCTTGCCAGTCTCATCAAATGTCAAAGGCACGGACATGGTCAACGCCGGCACACTGAAAACTTCACTCAAGCACTAACGAGTAAAACCATGCTTAAACCTTCTTTTTCATTATAATATTCTAGACTTTTCAAGAGTTTATATGAGTACTTTGCCTGCATGTGTGTAGTGCCCTCAGGAACCAGAAGAGGGTGTTAGATGCCTGAAGCTGGAGTTATAGGCATTTGTAAGTCAACATGTGGATTCTGGGAACCAAAGTCAGGCCCTCTGCAAGAGGAATAAGTGCCCTTAACCTCTGAGTCATCTCTCCAGGCCCCCTTTTAATAGTTTAAAGACAATTTGGTTGATTAAATGTGAGTAATACTTAATAAGTTTTAGGGAAATGCCCGGTACTCAGGGCTCAATGTCTATTAAATAAATTTATCCGATCCAGAATAACAGCCGGTTTATTGTTGTTGTTTTCAAACTACAATCTCTCTCTGTGCAAGCTAATAAAGAAATTTTAAGCCCAACTAGAACACATATGTTTCTACCAGGAAGGGTTAGGGAAACTCGGGGGACCCAAATGGCATTGTTCGGGTCCCCGGCTCTCCCAGAAGAGACTGCATGACAGTGTTTATCTATCACCTAGAAACAAAAGGGTGGAAGAGGCAAACAGAGCAGTTAATTAAGAACGTTGCGCACTAAAACAGAGCCTGGAACTGGACTGCTAGTTTCTGTCTCCTTGACACAAGCTAGAGCATTTTTCTAAGCGGGACCTCAACTGAAAAAAGACCCGTAGCAGGGGGCCTGTGGACAAGCTTGGGCTTCATTTACTTGACTGTTGAGTGACTTGGGAGGGCCCAGGTCACTGTGGGCAGTGCCGCCCTGGACTTGCAGTCCTGGACGCTGTAAGGAAGCAGGCTGAGCCATCCATTGAGAGCGAGCCAGTCAGCAGCTCTCCCCCACGGCCTGTGCATCAGCTCCTGCCCTGCTTGAGTTCTTGCCCTCACTCTTTCAATAACGGAATGGAATGGTGGATGGTTAGCTAAAATAATCTCTTTCCCCTTCAAGTTGCTTTTGGTCATGGTGTCTTATCACAGCAACAGAAGCCCTATGACAGGAATACGGCAAGAAGTCTTAGACATAAGACAGCTGTTGCTACTATTGCTATTACTGGCAATGACAGAGCCAGAGGAAGAACGTGACAAGGAGGGTCTCCACCTATTGGGGCCATTTCTCTCATCCCTTCCATATGTTTGATTGCCCCAGAATCCTCTGCGCTTTTCCATTACAGACATCAAAGCAAGCAAGCTCTGTTTGAGACTTTGATCATCCCTCGAAGAACTACTTTCCAAAGGAGGAGACCGGCCAGGGAAAGGAACACTGACCTGAGGACAGTGGGGAGGGGTTGTCCCTTGCGAGCTGGTGGCAGACGACACTCTACCTACCTACCCACTCGTGGCAATCAGCACTCTGGGCTAGCCCGGCAAGAGAAAGGGCAGGGAACTCAATATAGGATGGCTACGGGCAGCCTTCTGGCGCTGTTACCTTTGCCCCACATTCTCATTCACTCCTGGCGGTCCAGGTCCATCTCTCAGGTCCAAGTCCCGGGCGCTCTTGGCAGCCTTGATGGCACGGTTGTAGACTTTGTCGAGTTCTTCCATGATGAACTTCAGATCTGAGCAGAGGTGCGGGGCTGCTGCGAAGCGCCAGAACAGCGTGGGCAGGTACAGGAGTATGGCGAACAGCAGCAGGATGTAGGGGAAGAACTAGAAAGCAAGAGCCAGCCTGGTCAGCAGCAAGAAGCCTGGAAGCTGTCCCGACTCTGCCAGGAGCTGCTCTTGTCCCCGTTTCGGAGACACGCGAGCATTCCCATGTCGCTCATGGACACCAGCTTGCTGCCTGTCCATTACTGTTTGTTTCAGTATCGGACCCAGAGTTGACCCTTTTTCATTAAATTGACATTAATTTGAAGGAACTGATGACTCCACAGACAAGAATAAAAGGAGGAGGAAGAAGAGGAGGAGGAGAAGAGGAAGAAGAAGCACTCCCCTGTCCCATAGAATGACTCCTCAACAGAACCACAATTAAGAAACAGGTAGAGGTCACAGTGACCTTTGCTGGGTTTTGTTGTTGTTTTTATTTTTACTTGTTCTGGTTTAAAGTTCTAGTTTTCTGTTTTGCTTTTTACTTCTTTGGAATCTGGGAAAATGCCAAAGAAACATTATGAAAAACTGTTTTTTTTTTTTTTTTTTTTTTTTTTTCTGTCAGTGGTCTGTAAAGCAGCTGGAATAAGCGCCTAAAACCTCCAGGGCGAGACGGTCACAGCTGGGACAGATCTATGGTGAGGCACCAGGGTTGGGAGACACACAGAGCAGGGTGTCAGGATGTCAGGAGACTGAAGGATGCCTTGGAACCCCATCTGATTAGAAGCCAGGGAAGGCGGGAGCACTGGGCTCCAGTGAAGCTCAGCCTTGTGGCTTGGGCCATGAGGTCACAGGACCTCTGACCCTCAGTTTCCCCTCTCTGAAGTAGTCACGTGATACAGGTGTCATGAAGAAAAAACTGGATCACTCCCGTAAAGATGATAAAGAAGACTGATGCCTGGCCTGTCATAAGCACCAGAGATTACCAGGAAAAGCTAACAACAGGGTGTCCTCCTTTGAGCCCTTCTGACGACCCACAGGCTTGAAGCTAGGGGAAAGGAAGCTCGGAGTGGTTTCTGGCCCTAGGTCCCAAAGCTGGCAAGTGACCCAGTTAGAATTTGACCCCCAAGCTACAACTCTGCACCCTCTACACTGTATTAGATTGCACTGTTCCAGCCCCACGGTTCACTGTAGTGACAACAGGCTCGATCTACCTGGACGCGCATCCTCTCCTGACCATCTCTAAGAGCAGGCAGAACCTGTGTGAGGCCTGGGCCCATGCAAGAGGCCTGTGCTTGTGCCTGTGCAGGAGGTCCTGGCAGGAGGCCTGTGTGAGGCCTGCAGCAGAAGGTCTGTGCAGGAGGCCTGCGCTTGTGCCGGCAGCAGGAGACTGCGGCTGCAAAGGCAGTGTGCGCATTCCCAGAGCCCCGTCAGCTTTCCCGGGGGAACGCCTTACATGTCCACAGAACACGTCAGCTGGCACAAAACCTCCAGGCTTTGGTTTGAACCCCACAAGAATTTCCATGGCTGTCCCCTTTCCTGATCTAGGACTTGGCCCCAGGCACCCATTACCTCTGCAGCTGTGGGTTCATAGATCCCTTGGTTTTTGCTTGTTTGTCTCATTTGTTTTTGTTTTTAAATGCATGAAACAACACATACAGGTTCACAAAGGAAATGGGTGTGCAGATCCAGTTACCAAGACATGGAGAAGTCAATTGACGCGTGCTTCTCTATCACTCCCACGACACAGGCCCAGTGGACGGCCTGTTAGAACCACAGTTCTGGAGCAGAGACGAGGGAACAGCATTAGTCCAGACAGACTGTGCCTTCACTGGGTGAGGAAGCTCTTGCTGGTTGTATCCTACAGTAATTTTCAACGCTAACCCTAGTAGAAGTTAGCGAGAAATAGGCAATCATCCACTCACAAACATCCCGAAGCTCCCATGAGTCCTTCCTGGAATCCCTGATGTAACAGAAACAGAGAAAGAAACCCAGTGAACCCAAACTCGGCAGCACCCTCCAGGAGGCTGCCCTCTGGGGTTCGCACAGGACGGGGTCCTTCAGTGTTAGCCTCAACTGCACACACTGCAGGCTGGGCACGGCTGATCTAGTTTACAGTTAGCTGTGTTCGTTCCATCCTTGTCTATTCTAGTCACGGTCTATTGTACAAATTAGCCCGACAGCCAAGCTGTTTCCCACACTGGAACAGCTAAGCACTTCCTCTGGGAGCTTTGGGCAGCAGTACTATTGTAGCTTGGGCTTCTGAAATAGTTTTATAGGTCATGCTCTTTTGGGGGTTATTTGAATAACAGCATTTACCTTGGACTGTTCCCCCAAAGTAACAGTGTACATTCTGTGAAACACACCCAAGGAGTGTGGCATGGAGCCCCAAGGGCAAGAGAGCGCATTGCATTGTAATTGGAAAAATGAGTGTTTAAGGATCTACATGGAGAGCACTTGCTGTTTCCCAAATACCCGTGCAGCCTGGCTGCCCCTGCAGGAACATATAGAAATGCTTTGCTCTCCTTATATCCAGTCTGCCCCTGAAGGAACGTATAGAAATGCCTTGCTCTCCTTATAGCCAGGCTGTCCCTGTAGGAACTTATAGAAATGCCTTGCTCTCCTTGTATCCAGGCTGCCCCTGCAGGAACGTATAGAAATGCCTTGCTCTCCTTGCAGCCTGGCTGCCCCTGCAGGAACGTATAGAAATGCCTTGCTTGTTAGTTTTCCCACACCCATCAAAAACAAAGGGCCATTCTGCATGTCTTTAACATGGCATTCAAACCAATTCAACTGCAATATGAATCCAAACAGTGTTAGTTAAATTATAGACTTTACAATCCTTTTGCCAGAGTAAGAACATGGAGAATCGCCAAGGTGTCTGCATGAGGGGAAAGCTTTGTTGCCAGCGCTGCCTGCTCCACGTTAGGACTGGGGTGCACATCACTCTGAGCTCTGACTGCACCCCTTGGTACAATGTCCCAATTGGTTGGCACTGCGTTCTTCCCAAGACAGTGAGACCCTCTTTGAGAACCAAGAGGCTGCTCCACCTGCATCTCTCAGCCTCCTGACTTTCAAATTTGTTGTTCCTGGAAGGGGTTGGGGTCACATGACCTCTGTGTGGAAGGAGCCTGAGGTTACCCAGAACAACTACCTCCATGGTCTAACTCTTCATCGAAGGCAAAGATCCCCAAGGGATATGCCGCCTGTCTTACAGGGTTAAATGGACGGGATGTGGACTCAGAAACATTCCTAGCACCTGCCCTGTGTCAGGCAGTGACAGGGTGCACACCCCACACCTGCCCTCCAGGTTCAAGTAGCACCATCTCACCAAAGATCACACAGCCCAACAATCAGAAATCAAAACACAGCGGAGCCGCAGAGTGCACAGAGAAAACAGAAACGCCCCTAGAGAAAGAGGGCAGAGCCGTCCCAAGAGAGGCAAAGCCTACTGCTTACTGCGCTGTGAAGCACACGAGAGAGAAAGAGCAAACGAAACTAGAAGTCTGACCACAGTCTCCTCCTCTGTGGACCTTAGAGCGTCTGCTTCCTTCTGCCTGGAGGCTTCCGTCTGTCTGGGGAGCTCTCACCTCTGCCTGGAGGCTTCCGTTTGGTGAGTTCTCACCCACCCAACATGAATACCATAAATAACAGCGACACGAGCGAGGGAGGACAGAAGGGTTGGGGCTGAATGGTTGACAGAGGGTGAATAGGATCCCCTGAAAATTCAAGAACGAGGGCTGGAAAGATGGCTCAGTGGTTAAGAGGACCCCAGGTTGATTCTCAGCATTCACATGGTGTTTCAAAACTGCAAAACTGTCTGTAACTCCAGTTACATGGGATCTGACCTTTGCTGGGAACCGGGCAGGTTCATGGTGCACAAGCATACATGAAGACAAAAAGAAAAAAAAAAACACATAAAATAAATAAATAAACTAAAACAAAACAAAACCAAGAACCCTTGAGTGTGAAACTGCTCAGAAATAAGGTTGTGGCAGACAGAGATATAGCCAGCTCCAGGGAGGACATAAACCACAGACCACGGCAGATACAGACCAGAGGCGGGGGTCTAGGGAGTGGAGACCTGTGCCTACCACCTGAGGACAAGTGTGACAGGGTCCTCTCTCATCTCTGTCAGCACTTCCCCTTAGGTCTACCGATCCAGGAGAGACCAAACCCTGCTGTGGAGTTTGCTCTGGTCGGTGGTGCTTGGCACAGAGGTTCTAGGGAACATCAAACGTCCGTAAGCTAGCAACTGAACTATAAAGGCCCCACCCCGACACCGGACACAGCGGGAGACACTGGTAAGGAGCGTGATCAAAAATGCCTTGGCAAAACAACAAAGCAATTCAGAGAACGTGCAGAGGTGGCAAGGCAGGTGGCCACTGCAGCAGAAGCGATGGGACCAGAGACAGCCGAGCAGAGCACGGACACTCGCGTGAGACAAAAGGCAGAAGCCCTGAGGACTATGGTGGCCTCTGGCCCATGCAGGGGTGGGGCCCATGCAGGGGTGGGGCGCTGGCACTGCAGCCGACGTGTGCACAGGAGAGAAGAGGGAGGGGCGTGGGAGGCATATCTAAACTGGGAGACTGGCATGAGATGCCTCTACTCAAGAAGCCCCTGGGGGAGATCTGCAGTAGCAGCGGAGAGCCAGGGAGGCATACGGCTTGTGACTCAGGACTCACAGCACACAGCCGGAACCCAGCGTACAACAGCAGAGATGACCCCAGGGAATGGGGAAGCCAGAGAGAGGACCCAGCTGTGGTCCTGTAACATCTCAGAGTCAGACATAGAATGAATAGCGGACCAAACAGAAGGTCAGAAAGTAGGACGTAGGTAAAACAAGATCATCTTGGACCTGGGAATATGAAATACAGGGTGTGAAGGATGCCAGCACTGGCTGTGGGATGTTCACATAAAAACTCACTTAAAGACAGTCCCAAGTACGGGGAATAAAGAAGGGAGCCATCCACCCTGAACGGTGGTGCAGAATGCAGAGAGTAAAGACATCAGGGCAAAGACAACCAGGCGGGTGGCATCTGAGGGTGGGTACCACTCAGGGAGTCCCGGAGAGGCCAGTGAGCTCAATCTACATGGAAGACGGAAAGGACCGAGCCAGGAGAATCAGAGCCACATACATGCAAGGGGTGATGCCTGCAGGGGACCACATGCTCCCGTGTGCTCGGCCCTGTGTGAGGGGCACTTTAGGATTACAGACCAGACAAAGGGTACCTGCGCAGTGCTAAGACTTTGGGCGCCACACTGTTCCTGTGGCTGCCATTCCCTCGGCTGCAGATTGTGAAAACTGTGTGGGCTAATGGGTAAGGATGCTACCAATTTAAAACATTATTTGAAGAGAGCCTGGGTTTGGCTTGAGAACATGTGGCTTCCCAGTTTGCCAACCTGACCTGGGTTTCCTTCTAAAAGAGTGCCGTGGTCCTCAGACAGTGTCTTCGCTATTATTCCTGGAGCGGCTAGCGTCTCTATGATCACTAACTTTGTCAACTTGACATAGCCTAGGACAGCGGTTTTCAACTCGTGGGTCACGACCTTGCTGTGGAATAGCCTTTCTGTACACTGAAGATTTGTCACGGGTTGGTTTAATAAAGAAGCTGACTAGTTAGTAGCTGAACAGGATAAGGTGAGGCGGGAAAGTCAACCCGAGAATGGAGAACGGGAGAAAGAAGGGTGGAACAGAGGGGCGGACAGCAGACGCAGGGAGAGGTGAGATGAACATGGGACGTGAGAAAAGGTACGGCCACGTGGCAAAGCACAGATAAGAAATATGGGCTAATTTAAACGTAAGAGTCAGCTAGTAACAAGTCTAGCAGCAGGCTGAGCATTCACAATTAATATTTAGCCTGCATGCTGGTAATTTAGTAGCAAGCTGGTGGGACAGGAAAACTCCGCCTACACGACCCTTTCATGGGGTTGCCTATTGGATATCCTGCACATCAGATATTTATAACACAATTCCTAACAGGAGCAAAGTTGGTAATGAAGGATCAATGGAAATAATTTTATGGTTGGGGGTCACCACAGCATGAGAAAATGTCCCCACTGTGACGGACTATATATAACCTGGAAGTGTACACTGACATAAGCCACCTCTCCCCTAAGCTGCTTTCTGCCAAGGTATCATAGCAACAGAAATGAAACTAAAACACAGACTCGCAGGCCCTCGGGGACGACATCTGCCCGGGCACACACTACTTAAGGAATACCAGTCTAAATCGACGGTGCCCGGTCAGGGCTCCAAACCAGGCAGGCCAGCAGCACAGCTACATTCCTGGCCTTAAGCACCCCCCCCCCCCACACACACACTTAGTGTTAAAAGTTCCACCCCAGCACTGTGGGTGGGGCTCAGATCCCTTGTTTGCATATGTTCCAGGTAATGCCACAGGCTTCATGCGAATCCTCCCACTAGGTCTCTGACCCCACATTAAAGAACTATTCTGCCTGCTTTGTTAAGTACTTTTTATTCTTATTGTTTCTTTCTCTTAAGGGCTCTGTTTCAAAGTGAAACCTCACTAATCTTTGCCGACAATCTGGACAGGAATGACTAGAGTTCACCAGTCTTAGAGCGCCCCCTGCTGGCCTCCTGTATGCATGCACATGGGCCACCAAAATCCCAGCTCTCAGGGCCACAGCAAGCCATCAGCAGTGAATGAAGTGAAGCCGCCGGTCCACGGTGACAGTCACTTACACATTACACTGAAGAATGTCGTTGGGGGTGTGAATCTCCTGGTTTAGCTGGCGTTGAATTGAGACATGTTTAAATAAACTCCAGTCTGTGGGCAAGCACCTGGAGACCCTAGGCAGGACACACATGCTGCCCCCCCCCCTCTCCCACAGATTCGGCACCGACTGCCACAGTGAGTCCCCTAGGAAAGGGGTTTTAGAAGATGTTTGGGCAAAGGGGTTTTATGTCCTGAAATTTTCCCCATGTTTTTGTTTAAAACTACATCAACTCATCCTATTGCACGGTTATTTAATGTGTAAGTTGTACCACTGGAAAGTATGTTTACTTTTTTAAAAAGTTTTCCGGTTTTACATTAGTTACCTACCTAGTTTGCTTGTTTCTTCTCTCTCTCCCTCCCCTCCCTCCCTCTCTCTCATTCTCACTTCACACACACCCCGCCCCCAGACAGGGTTTCTCTGTGTAACAACTCTGGCTGTCCTGGAACTCGCTCTGTAGACCAGGTTGGTCTTCAGCTCACAGAGATCCGCCTGCTTCTGCCTCCCGAGTACTGGGATTGAGATGTGTGCCACTACTGCCCAACTTAGGTTAACTATGTTTCTAGATTTTATTTTTAAACATTAAACATTATTTATTTCCTTAGACATTATTTTATCTTTAAACGTTCAGTGTGGGGTACAGGAACTATGATTACCACATCTGTGCCCAACTCAAGAAGCCACATCCTTATTCCATCTACATGGGCTATTTCCCAGTTAGAGACAATCCTGATTTCTTTTACGTATTAAACTTGTTTTATTTTTAGTTATGTGTGTGAAGTGTGTATATCATGTATGTGCGGGTGCTTATAAAGGACAAAAGATGGGATCAGATCCCCTGGAATAGAGCTACAGGCAGTCATGAGCTAGCTGGTGTAGGAACTGGGAACCAAGCTAAGGGCCTCCGAAAAGCGGTACAGGCTCTAAACCACGGTCCCATCTCTTCAGCCCCAAACCTTGTTTTGTAAAGTCTGCTCTTTTCCTGGAGCATTGTGATCAAGTTCCACACCCTGACAGTGTAAGTCTTCTCTGACAGTTCTGTAAGCCAAGATGCTCCCGCCAAGGGCCCTGGGGCTGTCCTTTCTTGCCCCTCCCAGTACCCCTTGGCCCAGGTTACAGAACACCTTCCCCACAAGTATTCCTACACGATCTCGCCTCTATGTGTGCCTATGGCCAAGTTCATTCCTTGTATAAGGACACCTGCCATATTGGAGGTGGAGCCCACCCGACCCCAGGATGGCATCTCCTAAGTCACTGACTATATCAATAGCAGATCTGTTTCGATAAAGTCATATCTAAGGTGCACAGGGTTAAGACAACAATATAATCTTGCAGGGGAACACAATTCAACCTTGTAGGTCACCTTGGTCTCAGTCCCCAGCACACCCCTGGCAGCACCTGGCACAGGCTACTGTATTGACAAGCTGACATTACAGGACCACCAGCTCTTTACCCTGCAGTAAGCCTTTCTGTTTGTCTCCACACCACTCTGTCTTCTGTGGGCTCCTCGTCAGCCCCACTCTCCAAGCTAGATGGCCCCCTTACTCACAGTTACCCGATGGGGGAGCCCCAAATGAGGAAGTGCTTAGATTAGCTTGGCCTGTGGGCACATTTTGAGGGAACTGTTGTGATTACTAAGTGATGTAGGAAGAGCCAGCCTACTGTGGGCAACACCACTGCTGGGGCAGGCGGGCATATGTATATAGGAAAGCTAGGCATGACACGTGAGTCAGAGAGCTAGCCAGCAGTGTTCTTTCACAGTTCCTGTCTTAAGCTTCTGCCCTCAGTACCTTCAGTGGCCGATTATAACCTCGAAGTGGAAGCCAAACCAATGCTTGCCCCCCTTGTTGCTTTGCTCAGTGTTTATCCCAATTGAAACAGACCCCATTGCGTCTACACCCACCCTAGAGTAATCTCCTGGCTTCCATACCAAATTCCCGATAGACGCCCATGCACTGAGAACCGTCTTTCCTATCTACTAGGGGCCCAGCGGCCACAGAGCAGCTCTAGTTAATAGCCGAGCAGCCATCCCCTTCTCTTCCTCCGAGTTCCCGCATCCCGAGCCAATCCTGGGCCACACCCAGGCTCTCATCCTCCCCCGCTAAGTCTCCATGTTCCAATAGCACATCTTTCTGGCCCAGCTCCTCAGATACGTGGAATGTCGTCTTCCTGTGTCCCCAGGCATGCTATCCCTGGTGCAGTGTGTGGGGCTGATTATCTGCTCACTAGTCCCGAGCACACTGCCTGTTGCTCTGGTGTGACTTCACCGTCCAGTTGTCCACAGTCAGTCTGCTGGCCCGGCACAGGCTCTCAACATCCCCTTTCAGGAGCTCACGGCGTCACCTTGTAGCTGGCTACATGACAGCAAGCCCTGCTTCCTTTTGCACTTTCCCGCCTCAGAAACACCCACTTGCCTCGCCTGCTCTGAGCCTGGCTCTCGGGGTCTTCTGCGCCTCACTAGGCTCTCCCCACCCCGCCTCTCTTCCTTCCCAATCTAAACTCTCCTTTTGTGTCTGGCTAGTGGCCTTCCCTGTCTCCCCTCCTGCCGACCAGAAGTCCCTCTGTGTCTCCTCCAACCACTGCGGAGGACCAGCTCTTAGAAACCAAGCACGGCTCAGGAACTTGCAGTGGCTCTGCTGACGCAACGCCTGTTTGGGAGTCGCAGATCAGACCCCGTTCTCTGCATCCTCGCCTCCATCCTGGTCTACATCAGGACAGGCATGCTCGGGGGATGCTTCACTGCTACGCTCCCAGTCCAGTGGTCCTCAACCTTCCTAATGCTGCAACACTTTAATACAGCTCCTCGTGTTGTGGTGACATCAACCATAAAACTACTTCATTGCTACTCCATAACTGTAATTTTGCTACTGTTATGAATCATGATGTAAATATCAGATATGCAGGCTATTCTGGGGTGGCGACCCACTGGTTGAGAACCGCTGCCCCGGTCAGTGCCTCAGTGGTTGGTGGCTCAGCATCTCTGGCGTCTTCTCCAGCCTCTCATCCCCTCCTTCTCTGGGCTCTCACAAGTGCAGTCTTCCTGGACACGAAGCCTTCCCCCTGTTCCCGCCCAATTTGTTACCTCTGCCCACAAGAAGAGCATATCCTCTAAGGAAAAGGCCACTTGTTCTTCTAAAGCATCACCCTCATTTCTTGCACGCACGCACGCACGCACGCACGCACGCACACCCAGGAGCTCCAAGGATTAACAGCACACAGGCCTGGCTGCACTCCAGCAGCAGGGGGATTCAGGAGCTCATAGCTCAGTCTGCAAGCTTGTCCCTGGTTCAGTGAAAAACCACTCTTTCCCCTTTCTGTCTTGGTTTCTAATTATTCTCTTGCATGTTCATTTCACCACCAGTGAACTCTGAGAATCTGACATGCCATCTGTGGCCCACTGCTGCTGTGAGAACCATCTGGATTTTTCTTGCTCTAACAAGCCCACAGTGGCTGTCATCCCATTATGCAATCCCAGCCACAGTCTGAGTTCAGCCAACGCCAACCCAGAGACTGTACGGCTTGTGCTTCCACAACGACATTTTAACATGGACGTAAACTACAGAAGCATGGGCTGAAATTTACAAAGGTTCCTTATTTTTAAATGATTTATTCCTTTTACTTTACTTTTTTATTTTATGTGCATTGGCATTTTGCCTACATGGACGTCAGTGTGAGGATGTCAGATCTCCTGGAACTAGAGTTATAGACAGGTGTGAGCTGCCTTGTGGGTGCTGAGAACTGGACCTGGGTCCTCTGGAAGATCAGCCAGTGCTCTTAATCACTGAGCCATCTCTCCAGTCCCCCAAACAAAGGTTCATATCCCCTGCAAGTGTGTCCGTTTACGCTGAAAGTCCTGACACTGTGGTAGAGTAACATACTGACCAGTAAATCATGCAACGTGGACGAGGGCCCATCCAACACTCGGGCTGCAAATCAGAGGGAAAAGCCCAACCCAGCCACCGTGTGGTGCCCTCCGTGCCAAATGTGCAATGAACAGGTGTGGGGGAGGCAGGTCAGAGCCAGCGCGAGTCACTGTGTGCAGAAAGAGGTCTGTTTAGAAGACCATGGACAGGGTGTTCGGGGAGTCAAGGCAGCAGAGGATCTACGGTCAGTTCTAGCAGCGTAGAAGCTACCACGTGCTTTCCCCAGGAGATATGAGCATCAGAGGACACAAGTGTTCTACTTATTGTTATGAAGGGCAAAAGAACCAGCAGATGAAGGGCAGGCTGAAGCAGAGCCCTGCTGTTGTGTGTGCAGCAAAGACCCAAGGTGTTACCATCATCACTCAGAGAAGACCCAGAGTCTCACAGAGAAGACCTGAGATGTCACATCATCACTCACAGAGAAGACCTAAGGTGTGACATCACCACTGCCAGAGAAGACTGACGGTGTCAAGCTTCCATGTAAGAGTGTTAAGAGTGTTCTTCTGCACACAGCTAGGTTCAGCTGTAGCTTCTTACTGTCCAGTTCCTGCACACTCCTACCCTACAGTGCCCTACCCCCTTGTAATGGTCTGTTCTGTCCCTTTAAGGGACAAGCGCCCCCCCCCCCCACCACTGTCTACCACCCAGGCAGGCAGATCTTCCTTCCACTTCCAGTCTGAGCCCTTCCTTTCTGTCTCTCTCCCAAAGAGGTAGCTGCTGCTGTGGC
>NW_026068066.1:3088621-3115487 GCF_014885135.2 Alexandromys fortis | reverse complement strand
CTCTCTCTCTCTCTCTCTCTCTCTCTCTCTCTCTCTCTCTGCCTCTCTGCCTCTCTCTGCTCTTCCCCTTCTCCCCTTCCCCTTCCATAACCCACTAAATAAATACCCAACCTCACCCTGTGCGGCTACGGCTCCTCGTGGGACTGGCTGCTCCATCTCTGTCTTTCACTCACCATGTGGCTCCCTGCTTGGGACTTGCTGCTCTCGGCCTCTTACCCCACCACACAGATGGTGCCTATCAGGTCTCTGTATCCCACCCTCCATGGCTGCCCCTCCAAGGACTCTCACCCACCATGCGGCTCCCTGCCTAGGACCCACTGGCCCATGAAGGCTCCCTACCTGGGACGGCTGCCTTCGTGGCCCGCCATGGTCTCGTGCCTGCTTCCCACTGCCACCACTCGGGGACCTACAGCATTTTATTTTTACCATAACACATGTCCCACCAGAAACCCATCAAGAGTTGTGTACCCGGGATTCGTGACCAGGCTTCTAGGTGCTTCAGCAACACAGTGGCCAGAAGCAACTCAACTATGTGTTAGGCTTTACTTTTGTTACAAACAAGGCTCTGGCCAATGTTCAAACCCTGGCTCTGCTTATTTGGATGTTCAAAAGGTAGTGAGGGCCCACCATGGGCCAGACTTTCTGCAGGGGAATTAAGGACACAAAAGAAACAAAGATGTACAAGATGCCTGAAAACCTGAAATTCAGAGAGCGTCTATCTGATGTCGTCACTGCTGTGGCTTCTCCAGTGTGCATGGCCTTGGGGGGCACAGCCCTTCCAGGCCTCCATGTCTATATCTGGAAAGCAAGCACAGCAGGTGTGACTGTATCTCCTTACCTTGTGCAGCCACAGTGGGAGGTTTCCAGACTCGCTCTGCAGGGAACTCTTCTGCTGTACAGCCGCCCAACAGTAGGAATCCACAAAGGAAGCCTGTCGCCAGGAGAAAGAGCTTGGGGAGAAGCAGCTTATCTGGGTACCTGGGAAGCAAAGGAGATAGTTCCAGATGAATGAAGCTCCTGGCCTGCACCTCCCTGATCCCCACTGACGCCCAAGTCAATGCTTCCTGCACTGTGAGTCATAATGTCACACACCAACTGAATGCAGCATCAAAAACTTTTGACAGTGAAAGGTTTCTGAACATGACCAAAAACTCAAAGTCAAAAGGGTAACAAATGGAGAGGCTTTTGTAAGTGCTCATCCATGCAGTGCTGCGCGGCTTCACAGCAGCCTGGGTTCTAAACACACAGCCAACACTTAGCACTATGCTACACCCTGAATGTGGCCTGAAGCACCTCAGCTCACAGCCAAGCCTACTGTATGCTATTGTAATAGTTTTTTTGTTTGTTTTTTGTCTACTTGACAAGCTAGAGTCATGTAGGAAGCGGAAAGCCGGCTGAGGAATGACGTCTATCAGACTGGCCTGTGGCCATGTCTGGGGGCCTGTTCTTAATGATGTGGGAAGACTCAGCCCACTGTGGGAGGTGTCAACCGTGGGCAGGCAGGTGGGCCTGGATCATATGTAAAAGGTTAACTGAACAAGGCAGGAGGAGCAAGCCAGTGGGCAGCACCCTCCAAGGCCTCTGCTTCAGTTCTTGCTCCCAGGTTCCTGCCCTGACTTCCCTCAGTGATGGACTATGATACGGAAGTGTAATTCAAACGAACCCTTTGTTATGGTTTAAGTAAAATGCTGCAGGTCCCTGAGTGTTTATTGGGTTACAGATGTGTCACGGGCATCCTTGTGTCCCTTGCATCCCCCTCTTCTCTCTAGTCCACCTCCCATGAGGCAAGCTCTCCCTCACATCCCACACAGGGTGAGAGATGCTAAGTGCCTGGGCTCTGTGGCTGTATTTAAACCTCACCTGGCCACTTACTTGGTGACTCGCGGCAGGTGAATCACTCAGCCTTTTAAGCCTGGGTCTCTAATGCAGACGACATTAACATCAACACTTCACAGGAGGGGGAAAGGGGCAGCAAAGTGGTTCCTGTAGTGCCTGGTTCTCATTGCTTGCTCCTCCGTCAAGAAGCAACAGGCTGACCTTTCCTGCACTGCTTTAAAGACTAAAGCACACCCATCACTGTGCCTTCTACTGCATGGGAAGGGGCGGAGACAGTGAGCTGGACCTCCCTATGAATGTCATAGGCCTCCCAGGGTCACCATCCCCTGGAGAAGGGATGAACCAAACACTTGTATTAAGAAAAGGAAGTGAAGTCTGCAGGGTCAGGAGGGTTGACCTTGGAGGTGGTGAGGGGATGCACGGAAAAGCTCTGAGCACCCCTTCTTCAGCAGGTGACTTGACACCCAGACATCAAGAAAGCGAGAGGCACAGGCCCACACTGATTCAGTCTGAGCAACCTGACTCTGGTTCAGAGCCAGGGAGAGAAACTCTCACTCTGAAAATGGCACCAGAGCCCGTGTTAAGAGATACTTTGTCCCCAAACCTGGAGCCTGAAACCAGGACCAAAAGAACACACTAAGCCCCTAAATTCAGACTATACCAAAGATATTATTCACCCTGGTCCCAAAATTGAGTCAAAAAAGTAAAGAACCAAAGAAAGACCCCAGAATCAGAACCACCTCTGCCCCAACACAAAACCAGCCAATCCCTGAACAGGGAAAACAGACCAATCACTGAGTCCCTAGAGGCAGTTACTGGCAGTTGGAAATTCCCCTCAGGCCTGGAAACCCCCTTACATCATAGGGGGCAGCCAATCCCAAACCTGGAAGTCTGGAATCTCTTCACCCCACTAGGGGGCAGCCAATCACAAGTTTGGAGACTTAGAAGTCCTCAAATCTCTTCCCCTATATAAATCCCCTCTTTCCATGGCTAGGGTCTCTCCTGCACTGTTCCTGTTGTCATTGCTGCTGTCACTCAGACAGATGGAGGGGCCCCGAGATACCTGCAATAAAAACTCTTTGCTTTGGCATCGGATACGTGGTGATGTTCTGGGGATCTAGACTTTGGGTGTAACAAAAGCACTTCACAGCAAGTCTTGAGGGAGATCGTTTTGAAGTCACCAGCCATTGCAAAGTGTCTTATCATAGAGATAGTTCTTGCCACCAAGCAACGGTGTCAAGCATGAGTGAGAACAGGCAAGACATGTGCAGGTTCCCCTTATCCCACTAAACTCAAATCTTGCATTTTATAAAACAGGAGTGTCAGGGTGCATGGGTCTTCTCACACTGTCCCCGCGTCAGTTGAGCCTCTTGCATCACTACCGACCAAGGCATACCTGCGCAGTACGAGGGACAAGCGGGGAGGGTAGCTCCAGGTTCTCCTAGATTTGCCAATAGGCTAGTTGTTAGGGAACATCTGTCCAGCTACTCATGAAAATGGACAGCGCTGTCGGGAGTTCATGGAAGCCTGCCTGGCTTCGAACATGATACCATCCCCAGAAGAAAACTGCTTCAAGCTCTAGTTTGGGGTTTAGGGGCTTTCCGCATGGAGGACAAACAGAAGTGGCCCTCATCTAGAGCAGAGACAGCAGGCAATGGCACTCGCTGGACACCTCCAGCTCCTTCCATTGTCACCTACTCTATGCCTCAGTCATACGGGGAGAAACAGCCAATCCTCCGTCACCCTGAAGGGAATTAGAGCTCAGAGTGGTCCAGCCATCATCCACCCATCTCTGCACAGGCCTCTGAACAGGTTACTCCAGCAAGCCCCCTCTAGAAGAGTCCCCACTAGGGTCTGTTAGGATAGGCTGGCCTCGGCAGGTGGTTCCTCCAAGTGGTCGGAAGAGGAAAGCCTTCTGGCAAGGGTTGGGAGCATTCCAGTAAATGCAAGAGTACAGGCTAGAGTCTCTAGGGCAAGGCAGTGTGATGCCCACTACTCTGTGAATGCACATGTCCTGATCTGAACAGACAATGTTCCCACAGGTGCGGGAGGCATACACTTGGCCCACAGTTGGTGGCACTCTTTTGGGGAGTTCTGGAAACTTGGCACTGTGCTGTGGGGTTTTGAGAGACAGGTCACGGGAGTGTGCCTCTGTAGGGTGTAGCTGGTTTTCTGCTTCTTCCAGTCTCACTCTGCTTCATTCCCCCATGCTCCCACAGCCAGGGGTTCTAGCCAAGCACCCCCAGACAGCACCTCAGAGAATATGAGCCCAAAGACACCCATCTGTTCTGAGGGACGTGGGTCATTAGTTCTTTCGTTTGAGAAAGAATTTCTGCAGCACACACAGGGAAAGTCAGGAGTTTCCGGTCTATGTCAAAAAGAACAAGAAACACTCCTTCTGGTTGGCTGAAATGCAGAGACAGCTGTGGGCTTCACACCCATGTAGCTGGCAAAATATGGCAAGATCGTGGAGAGGAAATGTGTGCTTCCTGGGGCTTCATGAAGGACGTCTCATCTGCTAAGCAGAGAGCTTGAGCCACAGAGGTTTCCCATCACCTTGCGCCCAGAGTGTGCTCACACCCTCTGCCTGAGCCCAGTGGCCCAGTGCTGTCTAGACCCTCATCTACTGCAGCTGCAGCACTAGCCTACGAAAAAAACAAAGAGCAATGCGGTCCAAGAAGCAGACCCAGGGCAGGGGTGCAGACGGAGTCAGCCCAGGTTTCTTAGGGACACTAACGCCAGTTGGAATTGTCTCCATACTCCGCCGTCCGGGGCGGGGGTGGGGGCAGGGCAGGACTCTGGTCTACTTCTGCTACTGTTCCCCTCTGTCTTTACCTTGTACACACAGTACTGACACAGAACACGGCAGGAGAGCAAGGGCAAGACGGAAAGGGGGGCTGCAGTGTGCCCCATCCCTTCTAACAAGCACCCACAGTTCCTCCTGTCCCCCTCACCCCCCACTCCCTGCCAAGGGAAGTGAGTTTGTTGTGCTGCAGACTGGAAAGCTATAGGGAAGGGAGCATCGGGAACAGGCTCACCAGGAGCTGATGAATCTCATCAAAGCAGAGAACTTACAAAAATAAAAACATCAGTGGAGAAATCTAGTCAGCTAACTAGATCATCAGAGAACTTTCAGACGTGTGGGATTCCAGGAAGTGTCACACTGAAGAAACCACAGGGGGCAGCAGAGGCCCAGGGAAGTGGTCCCTGTGGTCAGCTTTCACCCCGTCACCTATGAGGCAAGTGAGGCACAAAACCCCCTGACTACAGAGAGACAGCAACTCAGCCTCCAGAGAAAGAGGAAAGGGAACGCACAGGCTACTGGATAAAAGTGGGTCTGAGACAGGGGACTGTGAGAGTCTGTTGATGGGAAAGACATGCGTGCGCTGGGCAGGGCGGCTCTTACAGGAGACACAAAGGGAAAACTGTATCATCGTGATTATATTGCTGACAGCTAACTTCTGCACGACTTTAAAGTGAACAAAATGTTGTTGTTTCACAAAACAAAATAAAGTTATAATTCATCTACTGTAAACTACACACACACACACACACACACACACACACACGCATGCATGCACCCCTATCTCATAAGGAATCCAAGCAGATCGTAAAACAACCTTCACAGCTCTGAACTTCAAAGTCCTGGCTACCTTTTAAGGACGCCAGAAAAAACCTGAAAACCATTCTTGTAAACTCCCAAGTGCAGTGAGAGAAATCATAAAGACAACCATGAACGCAGAGCAGAAAGCAGAGCTGAATCGTCAGCTCTTATAGCGACAGGCCTCAGGACAGGACTGGCCTCCATCTGCTGCAAGCCACTGCAGACACGCCCCCTGGGTCTCTCCCAACGACATTCGGAGCTCCTGGCCACCGGAAAGCTCTGCAAAGCTCCGAGAATCTCACAGTACCTTTTCCTTCCAAGCAGGAGCCCGTTCCTCTCCTCGTACCTCTCCAGCCAGCTTCTATCCAAACATCTTCAGCTTCAAACACAATTCTAGAATGCTAGAATTAGATTCTGGAAGACCCAATCTGCCCAGGAGTGACTTCCCTTTCTCTGCAGGAACTGACATCAAAGCATCCACATTATTTCATACTGGTGAAAATATAAGCACTTTAACAGCCCAGACTCAAAATTGGAATGGAAGTGATTTTCACTGCCATTAGGCTGGCTAACTCACGAGGACACCTCTGCACGGTGGGACCTGTGAGACCAGCTCTTGGCTAAGACAGGCGCAGGCATCACCTACAGGAGCCCCTAAACATCCCAGGACTTGACCAGTCACTGAACCACATTAGATGTTGCTCCTTTCGAGTCCCACAAACTGGATGAGGCACCGCTAGGAGAGCGGAGAAAACATCCATTCCTACTGGTGTCAGGAACCAGGACAGGCAGCCCACGCTGGAGAGAGAAACACCAAGTTGGCAAGTGTCATCAAGGAATATTGCGTGACAACACAGTCCGAAACACAACCACAGGGCCAGGAGTCCACCCAGGAAAACACAGACACACGGGAAACAGAAGGAGGAACTCTGTGGTGTCTGAGGTTTTTCTCCTGTGCCGGAAGTCACTCCCTGAACACACCCACCAGGGTGTGTATCACATCACATAAAGAAAACTTGTCTAAACCTAACATAAACCTGACAACCGTCCCATGAATAAAAGTTCGTGACTGGGACGGGAGTAAAAGAAAGCTACGAAAGAGCCTAACGGCATATGAAAGATGAAAAATCCTGAATTATTTAAATATGGTTATCATCTGCCATGAGCTACTTCAGACACTGAAAATTATTCAAAAATTTGAATCTCAGGTATACAGGGCCCTCCCTCTCCCCAGACAGGGTTTCTCTGTAGTTTTTGAGCCTGTGCTGGGACTAGCTCTTGTAGACCAGGTTTGCCTTGAACTCAAAGAGATCCATCTGCCTCTGCCTCCCGAGTGCTGGGATTAAAGGCCTGCGACACAATGCCCAGCCAGATGGCATGCAGGACTTTAAGGTAGAAAGGATATGTTGCTGTATTGACATCATCACTTTTTAATTCAACACTTCATTTTGAATTTTTATCAGAACTACAGAAAATTTACAAGAACATGACAATGACATCCCACTCCGTGCTTAGACTTAAGCATCGCAGAACTCAGACCTCACGTCCTCTATCTGCATCTGTGCAACACACACATCCTTCTGTAGCTGCAGACCACGGTCCCTTCTGTCAGTACTGTATACCTTCTAAGAACAAGGGCTAAGATTAGCCAGTGGGCATGTCTGTGTGGGGCTGTCTCATTAAATGTCGAAGGGTGATCCAGTCCACTGTGGGCAGTACCATTCCCTGGGCGTGTGGTCCTGGGCTATTTAAGGGTCCGGAGCAAGCCAATGAACACCGTTCCTCCAGGATTTCCTCCTTCACGATGTAACTTGAATTCCTGTCCTGATTCTCCTCAGTGGCACTATAGCCTGTGAGCTGAAAGACACCCATCCTCCCCTAAGTTGCTTAGGATCAGTGCTTTGTTTTGTTTTCACAGCAACAGAACAAAACTAAGACAGGTTAGAACTAGAAGTGTTTCAGAACACATGCATAGAGTTTACCAGCTGAGCTCCAAAAATCAGAATTCAGAAATGTTCCACAATCTAAACTTTTTGAGCATGATGTTGAAGCTCATAAAGTTTCAGATTTCAGAGCATTTTGCACTGCAGATTTTCAAATTAAGGATGCTCAACCCATTTTCATATTTACCAAATTATCATGTATAGCACCAACAACTTGCTTTTTCTCCAATCAGGACTCGATTCTGTACCACACACTGCATGTAGTTGTCATGGTCACCTGTTCCTGGGATGGTCCATGGCCTGTATGTCATCCATTCTCCTAACGTGTTAAATACAGGCTCTCATCTGATGCCACACCCACCTTGATTTGTGCGTGTCTGTTTTTTCACGTTTGGACTTCTACAACTGAGGTAGAACACAGGGAAGGACCTGGCGTTTTGCTTAGGTTCCATCCCAGTTTGAGAGGCACAAGATGACAGCTTCCTGTTAAGTGGTGATGTCCCCTGTGTTATCATGCTGGCTGCTCCCCTGTGAAATGCTAAGGGATCTGAGGGAAACCATGGAGACGGGAAACAGTGCATCATATATAAACCGTACTCCTCTTCAACTTGCTTCCTCCATTAATCTGACTTGGAAGCACAGACATTCACACGCTGTGGGGACCACATACAAACCAGTGTGACTCCCATATGGCACTGGGATCACCTCCCCCTCCCCAAGTCCAACTGTGATGATTTGAGTCTAAAATGGTCCCACAGATTCATTTTGAATGCTTACTCCCCAACTTGGGGTGGAAGCAGAATCTTTATGGGGTTGGGAAGGGAAGCAACTATAAGAAATATAAGTCTTGATTCTCAGTAGTCCTCATTGTCCGCTATGTTCAGCGAGTCCGGTTTTATCCCAGGCTTTTTCAGACCCAGGCCAGCTGGCCTTGGTGAGTTCCCAATAGAACATCCCCATTGTCTCAGTGTATGGGTGCACCCCTCGCGGTCCTGAGTTCCTTGCTTGTGCTCTCTCTCCTTCTGCTCCTGATTTGGACCTGGATGGAGGTGGGTGGTCCTTGGACTTCCCACAGGGCAGGGAACCCTGATTGCTCTTTGGGCTGACGAGGGGGGGGGAATTGGTGGGGGAGGGGGAGGGAAATGGGAGGCGGTGGCGGGGAGGAGGCAGAAATCTTTAATAAATAAAAATAAATAAATAAAGTAGAAACAGAAAAAAAAAAGAAATATGTCTTGAGAGTCAGGGTTCTGGAGGTTACAGCCCAAACTCCTAGTCTAGGCCAGGCCACTCTGTTTCCTGGTCTACCACAGCCTAAGCAGTCCCAACCACAGGTTTGCCCCCACAATAGACTAAACCACTCTGCCACACCTCCTCTGCTCAGATGGTCTGATCCCTCGGAAACCATAAGCCAAAGCAAACATCTCAGCCTTTAAGCCATTTCTGTCAAGCAGTTTGGTCACAGCAATGTAAAAGTAGCTGATCCAAACCACATTCAATAAAAGAAACCTATGAATTACTGCCATTATTTCTGTCTTACAGAGGCAGCTCAGGGGATTTAAATGGGCCAATTGATACTGGGTTAGGTGATAATTCAAGCCTAAGTATGTAGTTATACAAACTCTTACCTGACACCACAGAGTCCTAAGAGTAAGTAACCAATTACTGGGGAGGAGAAAAAAACAGACAGACCTGAGACTAGATAATTAGGCCCACGAAATGCAAGGCTGGTCAATATAAAAAAAAAACACACAAGAAGGCCAGAATCAAGCCCCAAGAAAGCCAAGCCTGAGCTAAGATCCAGGTTCATAAGAAGGTATCATTTAAACTACTAAGTTAGGTTGGGCAATGGCTCAGTGGGTTAAGAATTCTGAGCAAGCATAAGGACCTGCATTCAATGCCCAGCACCCACATAAAGCAGGGCACAGGGCACAGGGCACAGGGCACAGGGCACATGTGGGCCTTTAACCCCAGGACTGTCAGGGCCGAAGAAGGAAACTGCTAGGGCTTGTCTGGCTCCATGGAAGAAGGAAGAAAGTAAGAGGGCTTGCCCCATCTCAAGAAGGAAGCGACAGCATGATCCCTCCTATGCTGTTCTCATTGTGTGTACCCACACACGTGTGCATCCAACACACACACAGTACAGAGCCATCATGACTTATAGCTAATAGCTCGCACACACAGACCTTCTCCAAGCACCTAGGCCCCTCTGTGTCGAGCCAGAAAGGGGGTAACCGTCTGCATGGAGCCTACCTGGTAGGAACAGAGACGGCCTAAATAAACAGATTCATTAAAAATATCACAACAGAAACGAGACGTAAGAGGTTCAGAAAGCAAACCCAGGCTTACCAAGCTTCCCGTAGGGGAAATGGAGTTGGCCCTGGGTTTTGCATCTTTAGAGGGTAGTGGGGAAAGCTGGCCCAGACCCATAGTAGGCACTAGAAGTGGGCACTGTGAAAGGGAGATGAAGGAGTTGACTTGAGAGTAATGCTAAAGAAACGGATGGTGGGAGGGCAGGGACAGGTTGTCAGGATGGCAGTCGGGACACAAACCTCATCTACAGAGAGCAGCCTGGAAGTCCACTAAATGTGGCCAAGGGGGTGTCAGCACACAGGGGGAGACAGGCAAGGTCTTTCCTGAAGGGAGATTCCAGAATCCCTTTTCATCACTGTTGTTTTAAACAAACAAACAAACAAACCCACTACATTCATAGGCACTGGGTTTGCTTTTTCTTCCCATCGAGTTATACAACCTAACTCTTTCCATTTATTAAACTTCACAGATTGTTGAGAGGCATCAAAGGAGATGGCCATCATAGAGTTAGCCTCACAGTGAGCTCAGCCAATAGAGGGCTTACCTTACAAGCACAAAGACCTGAGTTTGATCCCCCAAACCCACAGAGAAAAATCCAGAGATAGCCGTCTGTGCTTGTACCCCCAGTGCTGGGGAAGCATGGGCAGGAGGATCCCTGGGGCTCACCTGACAACCAGCTTAGGCTACTTAGTGAGTTCTAGACCAGTGTAAGGTGTCTCTGTCTCTGTCTCTCTCTCCCCGGCAGCTGGTTTTTATTTCTGTCAAGCAACATGGAACAGGATGCAGGTTTGAGTCACAAGCTGTCATATTTTCTTCAGTGCACACATGATTCAGTTCTCGTTTATTTACTGGTTTTCTTTTTTTAGCAGCAAATCCACCACCATGAAGGTGGACTTAAAAATGCCCCCGCCTGAGCAAGATTGAGCTTAACCAAGTCCCTCTTCATCATCTCTCCCTCCAAGACGCTGTCTGAAAGTTGGCTTTATAGTTCCTGACACAAAGAAGCCCTTCTGGGGAAAAGGCCTTGAATATCTCCACTCTGTGCTCAAAGTAAGATTTTGACCATGACAAAATGAAAAGAAGCTACGATTAATGTCGCCATTATGAGGGCACTGTCACGAGACTTGCAAACCCAAGGACATTCTACACAGATCACATGGGTTTCACAAGACAGAGCCTGGGGTTCACGCCTTCTGAGGGCTGCATTCCTCCTGAGAGACACCACAGCGCGGTAGCTTAGTGTGCAGCACAGGTGGTTTGTATCCAAAAGTGAGAACAGCAATGAAAGAGAGAGAGAGAGAGAGAGAGAGAGAGAGAGAGAGAGAGAGAGAGAGAGAAACAATGAATAGCTGAGCACCCCAGAGCCCACATAACCGTGGTTCCCGCTGGGGAGGACCAGGAGTGCCTCTCCTTGCTAACATTAATACAGTGCCCTCACAGACTGAGACTAATTTTGGGAGAGGCACTTTTGGTCAGATCCCGCCACCCCGCGGGAGCTTGCTGTTGGGGATTAATACCTTAAATGTGTTCCTTTGGTTCTTAAGAGGGGATTGACTTTCTGCTCCCTTGGTCGTGCCAGTGTGTGCAAAGAGTTTTCAGGAGACAGATGAAGCCTTAGTAGGGGAAGAATGTGCGGAGCAATAGTTCTTGAGCTGTCTTCCCTCCAAGGCCACTGGAGGGAGGAAGACAGGCCCTTCCCAGTCCTTCATTGTCAGCCTCATCTGAGCAGAGCCAGGGAGCCCACTCAGCGGCCTGAGCTTGAGTGGTAATCTGAAAGTGTCAGCGTGTGCCTGCACAGATCTACCAAGTACCTCCCACTGTGCACGCCTCATGTCCCTCCCTCTGAGTGGCAGGCTCCACTGACCACCAGACCGCCAGGCTTCTGCCTTTGGGTCTTGGTTCTACCTTCTGGCTTGCAAATGAGCGGGCTGTAGTCAGAGAGGTAGGTCAGCCAGCCAGAGCACAGCCCAGGAGCAGCTGCTCTGGATTTCCACAGGGGAGCTGCCAGCCCTGTGAGCTCTCAAGAAACCCGGGTTAGATCAAGTGCAAAGTAGACTTTAACACTTAGAGGCAAACGTTCAAAGCCATTTTCTAACTTCCTACTGAAGCGCATGCAGTAGGTTTACACACAGCTGACTTAAGTGTAAACAGGAAAGAGGCTCAGAAGTGAAACAATCTCTCTCTCTCTCTCTCTCTCTCTCTCTCTCTCTCTCTCTCTCTCTCTCTCGGCTTTTAGCTTGAAAAAAAAAGTTCACTGAGCAGTGGTGGCTCATGCCTTTAATCCCAACATCTGGGAGGCACAGGCAGGTAGATCTCTGAGTTAGAAGCCAGTCTGTCTACAGAATGAGTTCTAGGCCAGCCAGGGCTCCACAGGGAAACCATGTCTCAAAAACAAGACAAAACAAAAAGTTCAGACAGGTATAGTGTCCTACCCCTGTAATTTCAGCACTTGAGAGGCAGAGGCAGGAGGACAGTGAATTCAAGACCATCCTAGGTTATGTAAAACTATGTCTAAAAGAGCCAGGAAGAGAGGGAAGGAGGGAAGGAGGAAGCAGAGCAGAGACAGACAGCAGACAGACAGTGGAGGGGTGGGTCAGGGGAATGGCTGGCTTCCAAAGGAAGAAAGAACTTTACAAGGCAATGACAAGCAGAGGCCAAACTGCAATGGTGCCAGCCAGGTGAGAAGGGGCAGTCCCCTGACACTGCCCAGAGTGACAGCCACGCCTTAGTGTAATGGTGTAATAGGGACCACAAACCTGGAAATGCAACTTCAACTGTACAAACAACAAACTAAAACGGAAAACAATGGGCCAGCTGGATAGTTCAGAGGGTAAAAGCCACCAACTCAAACAACCTGAACTGGATCCCAGACCCCAGAAAAGGGAGAACTGAATCCCTAAAGTGTCCACAAATAAGAACAACGGACATGCACACACACGTGTGCGTGCACATACATGCACACAGACACACACACACACACACGTGTGCGTGCACGCCCCTCTTAAAAATGTAAACTTTTAAGTCTAAAAGGTACAAAACCAGACAGCCGTCAACCTGCTGACAGGGGACATGGGACTCTGAAGGGTTCTAGAAGTGCCCTTTGAAACCGAGTGGTTCCAGAGCGACTGCCCTGAGAGCCTGGCAACTTTGGAAGGGACGAGGGGCCCCTGGCAGAAGGAGCGCTGACATGCATCTGCAGTGATGCCACACTGCCGCCTGCCTTTCCAGTCTATTTCTTGTGAGTTAAAGGGGTTCCCCAGAGGCTGTGACATGCGCATCAGAGGGACTAGCGGCAGCAGGTAGAAGCATCTGGTTTTCTGCTAGGGGCTAATACCAATGGGAACCAGTGACATTCAAGCTTTTGAAGATGTTTTTTATAAAAATATATAATATCGCATACACTAACAGGCAAAGGTGTTGGCATTATTTAAGAAAAATACTTTCGGGGCTGGAGAGATGGCTCAGAGGTTAAGAGCATTGCCTGCTCTTCCAAAGGTCCTGAGTTCAATTCCCAGCAACCACATGGTGGCTCACAACCATCTGTAATGGGGTCTGGTGCCCTCTTCTGGCCTGCAGGCATACACACAGACAGACTATTGTATACATAATAAATAAATAAATATTAAAAAAATACTTCCTAAATGTCAAAGATTTAATTTTTTGTAAAGTGGCAAAATCTGTAAGTCATAAACAAAAGCTTCTTTAGAGGCCCAACAGTGAAGTGTGCACGAGAGACTCTGAGAACTCCAGAGCCACACCTGCACAAGGGCACGCATGAAGGTTGCCCGTGAGTAGATGCATCCAGATACAACAGCTAAGTAAAGTGAGGAACAGTCCCACTAAAAAGTCCTCTCCACTTAAACAGAATGAGGTGGGCCCAGGAGGTGGCCTGGTGCTAAAGGCACTCACTGCCCAAACCTGAGGACCTGGATGGATGGGGCAAACTGGGGGTGAGACAGGAAAGCTGCCTGGCTTCCGGGCCAGCAGACTAGAGCCTCGACAGGAAGAGCAATAGCCCACCAGGTGAAAGGCTCGCATGCCTGCCTGCACACGCATATACACGCCACATACAGACTCTTTCTCTCCCACTCACACACACAGACAGACAGACAGACAGACACACAGACACAGACACAGACACAGACACACACACACACACACACACACACACACACACACACGTGTAGTATAAGTATGAAAACATCTCCAGGGCACTAATGTGGATAAATGAACAACCTGCAGCACAGTACACATGCACATTGTTTAAATCTGTAACAGTTTTTGCTTTGCATGTGTGTTTACATGTGCATGTGTGCTGCTGTGTGCACGTGGAGGCCTAAGGACGACTCGAGGGGCTCAGTTCTCACTTCCACCACGAAGGTCAAGGGGACTGAATTCAGGCGTTAGGTTGGCAGCTTCTTTACCCACTGAGCTGTCTCTCTGGTCTGTTTAAATTTTATAATATAATATTGGTTTTTGTTTTGTTTTCTGAGACAGGGTTTCTCTGTAGCTTTGGAGCTTGTTCTGGAACTAGCACTTGTAGAGCAGGCTGGCCTTGAACTCACAGAGATCAGCCTGCCTCTGCTTCCCAAGTGCTGAGATTAAAGGTGTGTGCCACTATCATCTGCAAATTTTATCATATTGTTAAAATGCTACCACAATGATATTTTTCCAACAAAAAGAAGTTTAACATATTTTACTCATATGAGAAGTTACCTATGGCCAAGAGACTAGTATTTGAGTATATACACACGCGAAAAGGGTAAGGGTTTACCTTTTCCCACTATGTCTGGATCTTTAACAAATACACCCTAACACATACAGACACACCGTGTTTGGCAAATTACAGTTAACTGATATGGAGCTATTTCCTCTGGATTGAAACCCTTCCTCTAGAAGGAAATCAGGGAGGCAGTGGGACTCACAAACGTTCCGAGGCCCTGGCCTGGGAGTTATAAGCAGTGGACATCTGCCCTGGGAGCTACAATCCTTCCCAAACAGTTCCACCACACAGACAGGGAGCTGTTCTCACTCACAACACTACAGGCCAGGAAAGAAGCTTCTGTCCCTTACTCAGGGTTCAGCCCTGTACCCCGAGGGAACAAGTTTGTCACCATCTCCCAGGACAAGTCACACAACAGCTGGGAAGTTTCCCTAGGACTGCACAACAGTCAGTGGGACCTGCCTGCTGAGGCTGACAGTAAGGGCACACGGGGCAGTCACACAGCACAGGGGGGCAGTCACACAGCACAGGGGGGCAGTCACACAGCACAGGGGGGCAGTCACACAGCCCCGCAACTGCCCGCCACCAGCTCAGCACCAGGCCGTACACTAACCGCACTCTTTCGACCAGAATCTTCACCATCCGCTAACACGAAATTGTACTTTTCTTGAAAGAACTGCTTTAGTCAGGGTTGTCTAGGAAAACTGAGCCTCTAGAAGGTGAATATATATATCTGAATTTAAAATTGTAATGATGGCCAAATTACATCTGAGATGCTGAGAACATGGTGGTTGGTCCTTGAGGCTGGGAGCCTCGATAGTCAGAACAGTCCTAGAATAGCTACTGTGCACTGGGGACTGGCAGCTACTGTCAGTCAGTCCAGGGCACCTGTGGTCCCAATCTGGTACCCACAGCCCAGAAAGATCCAACCACGAGGAAAGCGTAGGAAGATGGGTTCTAGGTGTCAGTGAGGGTATCAGTAGAAGCAGCAACAGGGCCAACCAGCTCCAGCCCAAGAGGGAAGGCCATGAGACAAGGGCAGGAAATAGCTTCCTCTGAAGACCTCAGCAGAGATGGGGAGAAGGCACCTGAGAGGCCCCCCTCTCGCAGTAACAGAGCAAACTGTGAGGGAATCAGTGAGCCAGGTCACCTCACCCACCCACACAAATGAGAGACTCAAAGGACATCCTGAGAACCAGGAGGGACATAAGGAAGTAAACCTCACGTCTGAACTGTGAAAGCAGCCTCCTCCGGCCAGCACAACTAAGGGGAGTACAGTAATTAAACCTGTTGACCTGTCCAAGATAAGGTTATTTGATAATGTCAAAGATAAGGGCAGAAGCGGCTTTTATATCTGCCCTTAGCAGGTTCTGGGGAATAAGCCTGCTAGTCTCCGAGAGGTCTGTGATCCTGACCTTCAGAGACTTCAGTCCTGCACAGCAAACAAATGGGCATTCAAGGGCTATGACCTACAAAAGCACAGTAGAGAAGTGGGCTGAGGAAGTCCTGAGAGCAAGCTAGCAAGCCACACTCCTCTATGGCCTCTGCTTCAGCTTCTACCTCCAGGTTCCTGCCTTGATTTCCTCTGATGACAGACTGATGTGGAAGTTTAGGCAAAATAATCATCTGTCCCCAAGTTGCTCATGGTCATGCTTATCACAGCAACGGAAACCTGAAGGTGGTGTACGCCTTTTATCCCAGCACTCGGGAGGCAGAGGCAGAGGATCTCTGTGGGTTCGAGGCCAGCCTGGTCTACAAGAGCTAGTTCCAGGACAGACTCCAAAGCTATAGAGAAACCCTGTCTCGAAAAACCAAATAAATAAATGAGAGAGAGGGGGGGGGAAGGAAAGGAAAGGAAAGGAAAGGAAAGGAAAGGAAAGGAAAGGAAAGGAAAGGAAAGGAAAGGAAAGGAAAGGAAAGGAAGAAACCTGAACTAAGACTGACTGCTAAAAATGCAATCACAGCAGCTGGTAGTAGTCACTAACAGCTCTGACCAAAGCATGAAGAGTAAAGGGGTAAGGGCTTGCCTAGCATGCATGAGGCCTTGGGTTCAATGGAGGAAAATAACAAACAAAGCCAATGAATAGGCCACTCTAACAACCCACGATGACTTCTTCCTGTGACCCATTGCCTTTCAGACACTTTGCATGCTGTGCAGAATGAATGCCAACAGGTGGCACGCATGCCAGGTACAGCAACCACCGAGCTTCGGTTTCCCCACTCATGCTCCCCAGATTCTGATTCTGATGCGAAATGCATTTAATTGACAAACCAGTATAACCCAGTAAGAGAACAGTCAGGTATTACTGTATAGGAATAACCACCACCCCCCCCCCCAAAAAAAAAGCAGTGAAAAGAGCCCTAAAACAGATCCACCTACCCAAAGATAACTACAGGAAAATCACTGCCCATCACTGGCCTACTGTCTTAGTCAAAGTTATTACTGCTGTGATGAGACACCATGACCAAAGCACCTTGAGGAGGAAAGTGTCTGTTTGGCTTACTCTCCATCATCACTGTTCATCACTGAAGGTCTGGGCAGGAATTCGAGCAGGGAAGGATCCTGGAGGCAGGAGCTGATGCACAGTCCACAGAGGGGTGTGCTTGCTGGCTAGTTCCCAAGGCTTGCTAAGCTTGCCTTCTGAGAGCACCCAGGACCACCAGCTTAGGGATGGCACTATCCACCATGGGCTGGGCTTTCCCACCTCAATTTTTAACTTAAAAAATGTCTTACAAGCTTGTCTGCAGCCTGACTTTTATGGAAGCACTTTCTCTATTGAGGCTCCCTCCTCTCCTATGACTCTAGCTTGTATCAAGTTAGCATAAAACTAGCCAGCACTCCTAGGCTTCCCAGCAAGCAGCAGTGAGAAGATATCAATACAAGTTTTGATATCGTATTGAAACAACAAAACAGACCAAGTGGCAAATGTGAAATAAAATCACTGAAGATGGTCAAGAAAAAAAAATAAACGGATAGTAGTCTAGTAATAATGAAGTTGAAAAAAATAAAATCGGTTTTTAAAATTATTTGTACAATCATTTCTTTATCTGTGAGTGTGTGCATGTGTGTGTGCATGCGTGAGTGTGTGTGTGTGTGTGTGTGTGTGTGTATGTCAGAGGTGGCGTGTGCTTCTGTACACATATGGAGGTCAGAGTACCTTGGTAGTCGACTTTGTAGGAGTCAAGCCTGGACAGGTCAAGGCCTGCGTTCTTATACTTGGCTGAAATACGAACTTAGGATTGCAAAGTCATTCTGGGAGATGAGTTCATCTTTCTGGAAACAGATATTGTTCTCATCTTTTGCTCAGTGAGAGGAAAAGGGAAGCATTTGCCAAGATTATTACAAGCAAATGTGTCAGAGCTGAATCTTAGTGGCTGACACAGGGGACTGTTCAGCTGATGTGTGGTTGGACTGCATTATGCTACGGGGTTCATTCCGCCATTAAAAGCCAGCGAGGGGTGAGATGGCTCTCTAAGCCTGGTGCCTTGAGTTTGAGCCCCAGGCCCCACATGAAGGAGAGAGAGAAACCCCTTTTGCAAGTTGTCCTCTTAGCAACACTCATGCACGTGGCGTGGCATGTATGTACCCACACATACACACAGACACATTAAGTACATGTAAGCACACAGATCAACAACAATCAAAAGCCCAACAAGGTGACACTTGTGTTATGACATAAAAAGTACCCCAAACGTACTAAGTAGAGGAAATAGGTTACTGTGGCATGGGCCTGCCTAACAAGTACGATGCATACACGAGGCTGCGAAGGGAGAAGAGGGCCTATGAATTTCCCACTTGTCCTCTAGAAACACAGACAAAGTCAGACACCTGTGCCAGAGGGCCCTTCCTGACCTCCACACCCTCTTCGTGGTGCTCTGATGCTGAGTGTGAGCTGAGGATGTGCGAGCTGAGCCGAGGATGTGAGAGCTGAGCCGAGGATGTGAGAGATGAGCTGAGGATGTGAGAGCCAAGAATGTAAGAACAGAAGATGTGAGAGCCGAGGACTTGAGAGCTGAGGGTATGCGACCATGGGTATGCGAGCTGAGGATGTACGCTGAGGATATACGAAGGGAGGTCGTGCAAGCTGATGATGTGTGAGCCAAGGACGTGTGAAGCAAGGACGTGTAAGCCGAGGGTGCGCGACCTGAGAATGCTCAAGCTGAGCGGAGGGTGTGTGAGCCAAGGATGAGCGAGCTGAAGGTGCGTGAGCTGATGAGGATGTGCTGTTATTGGGAAGCTAAGGATCATTCCATGCTCACAGACAGCAGCTCTTTGCAGCTGATGGGACAGCTAAGGGACAGGATTATCTTGTTTTATAAACCCCTCCCTGTTGGGGAGGTCTGGCAGCAGGCAACTCCACAGCTGTGAGAGCTACTTGCTGTCATCTCAGCGGGCTGAAAATCAGATCAGACAGGCGGAGTGGCCAGCAACCTCAAAGCCTTCTCTGAGAACATCCAGCACACACTGCACAAGACTGAAGCAAGGTGAGAGAGGAGCAGAGTGAGTGCCTGTAGGGCACTTGGCGCCAACTCTCCCTTCTCCACCCCCAGTTCACAATTCCATTCCAACTGTCTTCCATGGAGTGAAGCATTAGAAGCAACCACAGCAGCTGCCCAACTGAGTTCTGAGTTCTTACATTCCGGGAAACTACAATCTTCAAAATGTGATCCAGGACTTGGAAGTTAAGAGCATTTCTGAGCAGCTCCTTCCAGAGGGTGTGTCTGTAATTGTCCTCACTGTAAGGTCAGTTAGGACCAGTGAGCAGTCCCAGCCCCAAGTGTCTGCAAAAGCCACCAAAGCTACCTCAGTCATGACACACTCTACAGTCCTCAGGAATGGATCAATCAAAGACTAAATACTGGCTATGTGACAGACATATAGACAGGCTATGTGACAGACACATAGACAGGCTATGTGACAGACACAAGTATTCCAGACAAGAGAGTGGGAGGGGTAAGGGCCAGGAGAGGGTCACTCAGCCGTGCTTGGAGCTGCCAAGTCCTGCCCCACACTCCCGGGGCTGTCCTTCCCAACAGTGTGGTGGGCAAACTGTCTGCTTCATTTAAACAGCTCCACCATCCTTGGTTGTTGCGATTAAGGTTTCTATTGCTGTGATGAACACTGTGACCAACAGCAACTTGGGGATACAGGGTTATTTCAGTTTACAGTTCTGATGTCAGCCTCTATCACTGAGGGAAATCAGGGCAGGAACCTGGAGGCCACGGAGAAGTGCTGCTTCCTGGCTTGCTCCCCGTGGCTTGCTCAGCCTCCTTTTTTATACATCCCAGGACCACACGCCCAGTGGTAGCGCTCTGTCCAGTGACCTGAGCCCTCTCACATCGATTATCAATCTGGTGCGGGCATTTTCTCAACCGAGGTTCCCTCTTCCATGACTCTAGCTTGTGTCGAGTTTTCATAGAACTAGCCAGCACACTGGGGTTATTACAATTAAATTACTACAATATTCATTCTCATCCTTCTCTTGGGTGTGTTTTTCATTTGATGGCACACAGTTAAACTACACAAAATTAATCCTTGATTGTGAATACTGATCTCCTAGGACTTTCTGTGGGGTTCATTACACACCTGTCTTCCCCTCGAAAGGCTTGAGCCCTCAGAAGACAGGGCCATCTGCCTGAGTGTTCGCCTAAGTGCCAGCCAGCCTGGTGCTCAGGAGTTCCCTCTGCCTTATCCTGAAATCACAGGGGTGGAGGAATGTCACCTGGTAGCAGACTAATGTCCAGTGGGATGGTAAACTCCTGCTGGTAGAGAGGGTCATGCCTTGAATCCTTTCCTATCCCCCACAGTGCACAGTGGAGCGCATACACAGCCCAAGCAGAGTCTTGCTGGCTGGACCCACCCCCACTTCCCCCAAGATGCCTCTCACACAGTACATCCATCTGGACCTGCATAACAGACCCCAGCTCCAGGTGCCTTCTAGAAGGGGGACTTCACAGAGAGTGACCAGCTCCTCCCTGTTGGCCTCTGCCCACACCAGCTGTCCAGGACTTGCATCTTTATCACAGGGACATTTATTCCCGGGATTCTGATGCCTGGCACTTGGTTCAGTCCATAGCTGGAAGCTGCAGAGACTATCATCAGCCTCCAAGTGACTCTGTGGTTTCCCTTTCAGCGGGATCATCCCTGCCCGAGAACCAGGAAAACCCACAGCTCACTCTGCACCCTTGCTTCAGCGACTTTCCACCACAGTGTCACAGAGCTGCACCAGCCATGCCCTTTCCCGCCCAAGCCCTGCCTCGACTCCAGCTTCCACCGGCACCTCAGCTCACTCGGGTATACAGACGGCCTCGCTCTCTTCTCTCCACAGCCCGTTAAAATCTAGGTATCCAGCTGTTTCCTATTGCTCCCTCGTCTCTCAGAAGTGCCCCCCCTTTCCTTCCTCCACTCAGCCCATCAAAGCACAAGACCTCAACTGATGCCATAGCTCAGGGCAGTCACATGTCCAGATCCTCACTCCCTTCCTACATCCAGAACCAATGTACTCTCACTATCACTTTCCGAGTGCTGTTGTCGACCAGTCTGCCAATCAACAGCCTCCCAGTCCCAGGTGAGTGAGCAGGTGCCTCCCTTAGTAACCTGACCCAGGCCCGCATTACCTTAAGCTCCTAGAGCCCCCCCTCCCCCGCTCTTGGCTGGCACAGCCCCCTGACAAGCATCTCATTTGGGTCACTCCACACTCCACCCACCCTGGCACAGACACTCAACAAGGTCCTGCCCCACCTGCAAGTGCCGTTGTCCCCACTCCCCGCACACACACACTACTTACCTGCAATTCACACACTGAATGTCAGGGTAGCTGGTAAGTAAGACCACTCACTCTGGCTCATGATCCTGCCCCAAACACTAGACTTTGGATTTTGCATAACTATTAAGATGAAATGATAGTTATATGAAGAAGATTAAGTCATTTCTTCAACTTTCATTCACAGCCTGGGTGAAGGACCTCTTCCATCTCCAACGGTATTACTCCCCATCACACCCCACCCTAAGACAGACCCCAAGGATCACTGAAAAGCACAGTGAAACACTGTACACGGACCGCTTGTCTTTACATCCTTCCTGGAGCCACTCGGGAACTTCCTTGGTGTGAAATTTTAGGTGACTGACTGCACAATTTCTGGGGAGAGGAGTAGGAAAAGACACTCTTGGAACGTCTAGCTGCAACAGGCTGGATGTGAACTCCAAGCCACAACCATGGGGCGGGAGACAAAGGTACTGCAGGGAGGATGCTAGCAGGGTCAACAGAGGTACCCAGATTGCACATAGGCAAAATAAATCTTTAGTCTCAAATCCGGTATGAGCAAGATGGCTACATTAGGAGGGGCGTGAGGGGCGTGAGGAAATGCCGGCTGTGTGCAATGAGATCTCCCCTGAGCGGGCCCTGCCAACCCCAGACAATGCCAGCCTAGCCCAGGCCGCCCCTGCGCCCCCGGCCTCACCGATGGAGATCTCCTGAGCGAAGGCCAGCGAGATGAGCAGCAGAGGCAGACCCACAGCGATGCATGTGACCATCTTATCCACAGCTAGCTCCAGCCGCAGCCCCTTGAATTTGGGCTCGGTGGGCTCCTTCAACAAGAAGTCCGAGAACACGTACTCCGTGGCCAGGTGAGCGATGGCCATGGTTACGGCGCCCCGGGTGCCGCGGGACTGACAGCCGAGAACAGGCGCGGGTGCTGCCGGCAGCCGTAGAGAGACGCCGAGTCCTCGAGGTCACCGGCCCGGCTCGTGGCTTCCGCTTTCCCTTCCCGGGCTCCCGGGCGGGCCCAGCATCGCACCGCCTAGGCAGTCTCGGGGCGACCGCCTCGTAGGGACCGCACGGGAGCAGCAGCTGCGTGGGACCGCCCCCAAGCTGCGCAGGGCGCACGAGCTCCTGAGCTGCGGGTGCAGCGATCGCACCCGGTGCTCAGCCCTCGCGGCGCCAGGCGCGCGCGACTCCAGGACTTCGGCCTCTGCGCGCGCAGGGGCAACAAGGAGCCGGGAACAAAGCACTTGGCCCCAGAGGCCACAGCAGCCCGCGGCTGTACTGCACGCCCGGCTCAGGGAGCTGAGCTCTTCCGGAACCTGCGCGGGGAAACCGGGTTCCCAGGCGAGCAGTTTCCGGAAGCGCGCTTACGCGGCGGGGTGGGCGCGGCCGCACCAGGACCCTGGAGTTCGGACTGGCGAAAGATCGCCCCACCCAGGACAGATACACCCCTCCCATCCCTCTGCTCCCAACTCTTTAACACATAAAAATTTTTAAAATGTGTTTTTTTTCCTTTTCTGCCTTTTTTTTCCAGTCCTTTCTGTTGGCAGCCCCTTCCCCTGAGCACGAGCTAACCCCTTTCTATGCCTTGCCCACCGTTGTGTAGGCATGTGATGCTGAAGATGAACCCAAGCCTAGCTCACTGCCCAGCCCAGCGCTCTACCACAGCACCACGCTCCAAGGTGCAATCCGGCTTCTGTAAGAGCTTCAAGGAACAGCCTTTAATAATCAGGCGGTGTTGAGCGAAAGTATGCTGCAGAGAGGGTCCTGGACCTTTCCAGAGTTCAGTAAGGGGGAGAGAGAGAGAGAATGGGGCCTGCAGTGTGTGACTGGTCTCAGGCCCAGCCGTCTCTGCTCATTCCTCTACCTTCTGGTTCAAAGCAGTGGCCAAGGCCACAAAGGAGTAACGCAGGTGGCCAGTGGGTATGTGGTCAGAGAGCTGCTTCTGGAAGGAGATAATCAGACAGTCAGGAAATGCTCCAACCATTCACTGCCTTGAAAGGTGAAGGGGCAGTCCTGGACAGTTTCTCTGGGTGTGTACATCAGCAGGATCTCAGGGGTAAATCCAAGGCCCACACGCACCTCCCCACCAGACTAGTCCTAAAGCCTTCAGAGACTTCACTTTTTACCTCGACCTCAGCTGCTGCTGACTTCCACATTTCCCGGGCCATTGCTGTTGGCTCACCCCAAGACAGAAGCCTGGGGCTCCAATTTTAGATTTCCCATCTCTCTTGACAACTGCCCCAACTAAGTCTGAATTTTTGTGCTTCTGACAGCTCCCCACCTGCACAATCAGTAACAGCGCCCCAATTTACCCTGCCGCCATCTAACTGCTTGCAGGAAGATGCCCTCCGAGCCAATCTCCAAATGGTTGTCAAGTGTGGGGAAATAAAAGTGATATGCTCATGCTTTAATTAATTTCATCCAAACAGTCAAGAAACAAATGACTGTCGCCTAGAATGTTTTTAAGTGGCCCAGTTCCCACTCCTCTGTCCATTCCTCCCAAGGGTGTGGTATGGGACAGTGATGGGCTAGGCTAGCGGGGCATGGGAGGGTGAGTCTGGGGCAGGCAGAGCGGGAATGAGTGTTTTCAAGGAACCAATAAGTCATAAATGTTCTTCTCCCTGTCAGGGTCAACTCATCCAAGAGGGGAAATGACCCCTTTTTGGGACCATCTCATGGCCCGCCCCCTAGTTGGAAATACTCTTGGTGCTTCCCTCCCAACTCTCTGGCAGCCAGTTCGCCCTGGGCGGGTGATAGTGGTGGCTTGGATATCTGCTCTGTAATCACACATGAAACTTCGGAGTTTCTAGGTTGAGTCTCTGTAATTTTATAAACGGCCTTCCTTGCTGGCAGGTTTTGTGCATTGGTTAGGACATCAATCAAAGACTGATGAACTTAAAGCAGAGACAAGAGAAGCTGCTGGGAACTGGGAAGAAGAGAATGTGACACTGGTGTGGGGTCAAAGGTGAAAAGACGAGTACATAGTCTGAACTTATTTCAGTAGGCAGTAGGTAGTGTTTGGAGGGAGGTAAACAGACAGTTCTACCTTAAACACTCCCAGCAAAATCCCAGCAAAATTCTTCACAGACCTCGAAAGAACAGTACTCAACTTCATATGGAAAAGCAAAACACCCAGGATAGCCAAAGCAATCCTGTACAATAAAAGAACTTCTGGAGGCATCACAATCCCTGACTTCAAACTCTACTACAGAGTTACAGCAATGAAAACAGCCTGGTATTGGCATAAGTAGAGACAGGAGGACCAAATGGAACCAAATAGAAGACCATGATTTTTGACAAAGCAAAATAAATAAAATGGAAAAAAGAAAGCATACTTAACAAATGGTACTGGCATAACTGGATATCAACATGTAGAAGAATGAAAATAGATCATATCTATAACCACGTACAAAACTCAAGTCCAAATGGATCAAAGACCTCAACAAAAAACCAACCATACTGAACCTCGTAGAAGAGAAAGTGGGAAGTACACTTGAACACATTGTCACAGGAGACTACTTCCTAAATGTAACCCTAGTAGTACAGACACTGAGAGAATTAATAAATGGGACTTCCTGAAACTGAGAAGCTTCTTTAAAATAAAGGACATGGTCAACGAGACAAAACAGCAGCCTACAGAATAGGAAAAGTTATCTTCACTAACCCCACATCAGACAGAGGTCTGATCTCCAAAATATGCAAAGAACTCAAGAATTGGTCATCAAACAAATAATCCAATTAAAAAAATGGAGTACAGACCTAAACAGAGAATTCTCAACAGAGGAATCAAAAATGGCTGAAAGACACTTAAGTAAATGCTCAACATCCTTAGTCATCAGAGAAATGCAAATCAAAACAACTCTGAGATTCCATCTTACACCTGTAAGAATAGCCAAGATCAAAAACACTAATAGCAACTTATGCTGGAGAGGTTGTGGATTAAAGGAAACACTTCTGAATTGCTGGTGGGAGCACAAGCTGATACAATGTGGCAATTTCTCAGAAAATTAGGAAACAACCTTCCTCAAGACACAGCAATTTCACTTTTAGGTACATAACCAAAGGATGCTCAATCATGCCACAAGGACATGTGCTCAACTATGTTCATAGCAGCATTGTTTGTCATAGCCAGAACCTGGAAACAACCTAAATGCCTCTTGACCAAAGAATGGAAAAGAAAAATGTGCTACATTTACACAATGGAGTACTGCACAGTAGAAAAAAAATAATGACATCTTGAAACTTGCAGGCAAATGGATGGATCTAGAAAACATCGTATTGAGTGAGATAACCCAGACCCAGAAAGACAAATATCATATGTACTCACTCATAATTGGCTTTTAGACATTAAGTAAAGAAAAAACAACCTATAATTGACAATCCCAGAGGACCTAGACAACAAAAAGGACCCTATGAGAAACATGCATGGATCTAATGTACATGGGAAGTAGAAAAATACAAGATCTCCTGAGTAAATTGTGAGCATGGGGACTTTGGGAGAGGGCAGAGGGGGTGGGGGGAGGAAGGGAGGAGAACAGAGAAAAACGTGGAGCTCAATAAAATCAATAAAAAAAAAACCCACACACCCTTCTGAACTGTGCTGAATAAATTGGAATGGGGGCTACAGGGAAGAAGCTTTCAATGTGTCCACGAGAAGTAAAGAAAGCCTCCGGCTGAAGGAAGGAACAAGCAGTGCACAAGGGCACAATAGTTTAAGGAGTCTTCTTACTCCAAAAAGTCAGATGAAAAAATATCTGGCCTAGGCCAGCATTCCTGGGCGAAAACCAGAAGGCAAAAGCCATGAGCCTAGTGCTTGGTTTGTCTTTTGCTTGCTGTGTGGCCAGGATGTTTCATTAGAGGTCCTCAACTTGTCACCCAAATAAGGACAGTCCCATAGGTTCACCTCAGAGATTGTCCTTAGAATCAATGGAGTCCTTAGAATCAGAGGAGTGTAGTGACACAAACCTGCAGTCCTGGAACTTGAGGGGCAGGAGGACTAGAGTTCAAGGTCACCCGTGTCCACACAGTGAATTCTGGGCAGCCTGAACTTCATGAGACCATCCGAGTGAGGGTGCCATTATTTAAAACCTCTCCTCAATTGCACACCCTTAGCATAGCAACCTCGGGGCTTTAACAAGTCAAGTGGAAGCATAGGCAGCATGGGTTTTCTCTTTTTTCAAAATAGACTTTAGATTTTCATTTAAATTGTGTCTGTGTGTGGAAAGCAGAGTCTAGTCAGAGATGTTCTTCTCTCATTCCGTGTCCTACTGTTTTAAGACATGTTCTCTCACTGACGCTGGAGCTCATCAGGTCAGCAAGACTAGCTGGCCAAGGAGCACCAGGGTCCTCCTGTCTGCCTCCCCAGCACGGCCATTACAGGCATGTGCCACCATGCCTGGCTCCTCTCATTGCTGCTGGGGATATAAACATGGGTCCTCATATTAGTGGGGCAATCACTTTGCCAGTTGAGCCATCTTCCCAGTCTCAGATTTCAGTTTGGTTTTAGTTCATTTTCAGATTTTCAAAAGAGTGGTAAAAAGATTGGGAGTTCTTATATACCCCACTCCTGTACTCAGAGTCTCCTTGGGTTGACAGCTTGCAATAGAATTCACTATTGGCTCCAATAATGAATCACCATAGAAAGATTTTGTGTGTGTGTGTGTGTGTGTGTGTGTGTGTGTGT
>NW_026068066.1:2989613-3088067 GCF_014885135.2 Alexandromys fortis | reverse complement strand
CAGAACAGATCAATAGTTCTCACTTCCAGGGTCCTTCCATAGCCACCAAAGATACAGACAAAACTGACACTAACAGACAAAATAATTATGTCTCACTATTAATGCTACAAAGCAGAACACCAGAGATGGGACAGAGCAGAAGTTGGGACCACACCGGGGAAGGCAGTCTGGGGAGCTCGTGTCTAAAGTTAAAAAAAAAAAAAAAAAAAACTAAGAAAGAGGAATAGGATCCTAGAGGAAGCAAAGAGAATAAAAATAAAAGTCACAGAGAGGAGCACGTGCAAAGGCCCCGAGGCAAGAAATCCTAGGAGCAGCGCTGATAAAAAGCTGAGCAAAAGAGAACACAGGAAGCTGGAGAGATGGGCGTGGGTCCCACCATGCTGGGTCTCACAGACCTGGGTAAAGAGTCTGGAGCAATTAAAAGTGTGATGGGAAGATGTTAGTATACTCACCAGGGAGTGACCTGATGAGATTTGGAATGGCATAGCAACAGACAACTCTGTGGACGACAGCACATGGAAGACATAAGAATAGCATTGTGCAGGGAGCTGTTGCAATGACCCGTAGACCTGCAATCCTCTGACCACCGCATGCATGTCACGGCACATCCAGCCTACGCCATCACACACACACAGAGGACAGTAATGTTGTCATTTAATTAATAGACAAAGGAGCACAATGGGTCCAGGGGAGGCCAACATTTAGAGGTCAGGAAAGGAGCTAGCCAAAGAGTGAGAAGAAATAGAAATGGCAGAGGAAGGAAGCCTGGGGAGTTGCATCGCAGAGCCAGGGGACTAGAAGGTTGTCCTTCAGGGCTGGAGGTAAGACGAAAGTGGAGAAGCCTCTGAAAAATGTCTTGCAGATGTCTTTTTTTGTTTGTTTGTTTTTTCGAGACAGGGTTTCTCTGTGGCTTTGGAGCCTGTCCTGGAACTAGCTCTGTAGACCAGAGCTGGTCTCGAACTCACAGAGATCCGCCTGCCTCTGCCTCCCGAGTGCTGGGATTAAAGGCGTGTGCCACCATCGCCCGGCTTGCAGAGGTCTTCTTAACGCCACCTGTTTGAGGTGCAGGGCTGGCCTTCCTACCAGTTGGATGATTTCAAGCCCTTGATGTAGCCTAAAGAGTACAAGAGGCGGATGTGGGCGGTTCTCTCCACTTTGAGCTAAGGAGAGACACTGACTTACGAGTTAAGGAAGATTGCTTCTAGCTCTCCATTATTAATGGTGGACATGGCTGACAGCTTAGCTCATAGAACGATATAGATAGAAAAAACTGATAATAGGGGAATAAAAGCCTTCGAGAAAGCAAAAAGAGGGAAGGTCAGGACCGAGTGGAGAGACCCTGGCTCTGTCAGGAGCAAGGACACCTCCTCCATGGTGAGAGAAACGGTGATTATCTCAGGAGGGCGAGTTTGAGAGTCAGAAATGACCACATGGGAGGAGTCATATTGGCTAATATATGATTTTGTTCGCTTTAATGGATACAACTGACATAGTTATAGAGGATAAACATGTAATATAGTTCTGTTCTTCTTTTATAATTTTATCTTTTATTTTATGTGCATTGATGTTTTGCCTGCATGTCTGTCTGTGCGAGGGCATCGGGTTTCGGAGTTACAGACAGTTGCGAGGTGGGTGTTGGGAACTGAACCCGGGTCCTCTGGAAGAGTGGCCCATGCTCTTAACCGCTGAGCCGCCTCTCCAACTTCTATAGTTCTGTTCCGACCACCTTTCAAGTGACAGCTAATTCTGAGTGGGAAAAAAAAAACAATGCAAATTTGCCATTTTAGAATATATGAAACTTTATTAAAAAGAGAAATAGTGCGACAAAACTACTTTGTGGTTTGTTTTCATTAAAAAAAATGAAAAAGGAAAAAGGACTTTGACAACTAAGCAAGTTTTTGACTTACTAAAGGATAGCCGTAGGAGCCCACTGTACTTCCCATGTAATCGCTCAGCCTGCCATGCATGAACTCCAATAAGCCACAAAATCACACTGGCAGTGTTAGCAGGTCAGGTTCAAAGTCGTGTGGACGCCCTGTTTGACAGGGCGTTCAAGCAGACTACAACAGAATTAGCAGAAGCATCTGGCTTATATAAGACTGGTTTCTATCAATTTCCCCTCACCAAGAAGATTAAAATAAAGCACAAGAGATCCCTTCACCCGAGTGTTTATTAGGCCCTACTCGTTCACCTGGACACTCAAGTGACCCACTGCTAAGGCAGGTCTAACATCATGTGTCTGGCCACGGCATCCCAGGGCAGCTTGTCCTGAGCCAAGGTAGATTCCCAGTCTAGTAATAAACAATGTTGCTTTCATCAATCTTACATCTAACCTTTAGGGTCCCTAGGAGAGGTTGCACTGTGTCCTTTTCTCCATAGTTTTGTTCCTTGTTTCCTGATTGCGTGAGTCTTGGCAGCTATAATACTTATTTCAAAAACTGATCTAATGGTTTAAAAACCACCAGGACACCCCTTTCTAGCTGCCCTCCATCCTCTCAAGGCTATGTCTTTAACAAGCATGGAATACAGGATTTTAAGAGATTTTCCAGCCAGTCAGTCTCATTGATGTATGCCTCCTGCCGTCCCTCACATGATGAAACTGTAACTTTCACAGAAAATGGAGATGTGGAAAAATGCCCCCCAAATGAATGAAAAGTCAGACTGAGGGTTCAAGCCCTGACAGGGAGTCTCTGGCTTACAGTGAAGAAGCCAAGAATGCTCCTTCACTGAATCTAGCCCTCCCTCATCCTGAAATAAGAACCCTCTAGTTGAGTTGTGAAAATAGACGAAGCCACGGAGACACATGGTAAAAATGTAGCATGAAGTGAATTGTAAACGTTCAAGTATTCCTACAGGTTGGATTAAAAACAGCAGCAATGAAATAAATAACCTTATAACTTTGGCTTGTATCACAGACAATGCACAGGCTCTCTGCATCAAAGGGGAAAGGCCTGGAGAGCTACTGGAAGCCTCAGAGAGACTCATGTGGTCCAAGCTCATACTGACTTGCACATTCCCACCAGCTCTTCAGAAAGTTGTTCACCCTGGAACAGCTGAGGGGATGATTTCACATGTCAGTGCGATTCTAGACAGACAGATGTCTGAGGCTCTCTCGTACCCCCTAGGAGCTTCCCATCTAGAAACCTTGGTGACTAGCTGAGGAATCACCATTCGATTTAAAGCCATGAAAGTATCTCTCAGAGGGTATCCCCCCCCCCCCGAGTGAGTTGTGCACAAAACAGACTGGTGGCTGGCACTTCTCAAGCCAGTGCATTCTCCTTTTTTATGTATTTTCTACCTGAGAATCATTCACAGCCGTTAAAATAAATAAATAAATAAACGCACATTGCTTTAGATGGCATTCCAGAGGCTCAGAAGCCTGATCTAGGATACAGTGTCAAAGTTCCTTGGTGAACAATGCATCATCGGTCCAGTGTCCCTGTGGCCAGTCACAGAGCCTGACCACTCTCTGCCGAGAAGGCCTGAGCATTCACAGAGCGTCTGTGGGGAGTGCACAGGACTGGACTTCCCTGTAAGCTGTCTGCCTTCTTGCAGAGCGAAGTCTGAGGGAGAGAATCACAGTGGCGACCAGAAGGAGGAGACCCAGGATGAAGAGGATGACCAGGGCTGCCTTGGCTCCTCTTGGGCGCAGATTCTTGCCAAAGAAATAGAGGTCTTCTTTGCCAGGTTGTTCTGTGAGAGAAGGAAGTGAGGCATCAGGTACTTGCCTCCCACAAGTAGTCAAACACTGGGATACACACATAGGGTTTGGAGAAGGTGTCCTTACCTTTGGAGGGCACTGTGACTGCATGGGATCCTGCTCCAGAAGGGGACTTGGTAGAATATGGAGTCCTGTTGTCTGGACAAAATAAATACACACATGCATACATACATACATGCATACATATATGTGCATTTGTGTGTATAAATGTTTATAAATAGAGATCCTTTTCATGGTACATGAAAGCCATGTCTTTGGACCAGTAAGGGCTTTACCCCCACCCCATTTCTGTGGTCTTTCTTTAATACCTACTGGACTGTTTAACAGCAGTATCAAGTGCCACCTTCTCCACTTTTTGAGTATCTGCTTATCCACTGAGATCCCTCTTTAGATTATAGCATCTTATGCCTTGGCTCATGCCCCAGTCTATCAAACATGCCCTCCTCCTCTGCCTCCTCCTCTTCCTGCCTCTGGACCCTGTATTCTGCACTCCGTTTCTGCATATCTTTCTCCATGTGGTTACACGTTCACTTATTTGTCTCTCTTACTTGACTCTGAGCCCCTTGGGGTCTGTACCTGTTTTTTTCCTCATGCCTCCTGTTTTCCAGGTCTATGGGAGGATTGGTGCCATGAACTGGCATCACTGACAGACAGTACCTATGTTCCTAAGGACAGTGTAGGTGGTCTCCATGCCGGCATGAATGTGGTCAGATACATGGCAATGCAGCAGCCATGTCCCTGGGTGATCAGCAAACAGCTCAATGGTTTGAAATGTCCCAGGGAAGAGATCATACACATCTTCTCGGTAGAAATTATCTATCTGCAAACATCAAAAGACATGGCCTGTGACTTCTTTTGTTCAGCATGGTAAGAAGAAAAAGAAGAGTGAAGAAACTCAGTAAGTAGAAGGAAGGAATTAAAAAATAGCGAAAGTCAAGAAAAGCAAGAACAGAGCACAAAAGAGATGAAGAAAGGTAAAACTGCTTTTTTCTTAACAGATCAATTTGATAAATTTGCAGTGATGACCATCCACAATGGCCCTAACACTGCAGTATAAAACAAGGCCAGTACAGAGCAAACTGACCCAGAAAAAAATGACACAGAAACAGCATTCAAAGCACAGGTGTAACCAGGGGCATAAGCACTCTAGTGTGTTTCCCTGGGGGAGGAAAAACTGTACCACCTCATTTAGAACAGTTGGACAGATTCTTATAAAATTAAACACACACTATGGCGCCCAGCATGGGGCCTGAATTTCACATAGGGCCTGAGAAAATGGAAAAACACAAAAACAGATATGGCTCCTTTGAGAGGTGTTGCTGTGCAGCAGAGCACTTGAGCAGCTAGGGCACTAAGTAGAAACAGCAAGCTAAGTAAAAATGTGCCATAGTATGATCAGCAACTTCCTAGAGCAGCTCCCAATTAAACAAGTCTCCCAGTTAAACCAAACCCATGGGCTTAAGGTTCAGCACTCAAGGACCCAAGGAGTGGGCAGAGCCAACCACTAGAGTCATAGGGAGGAGGGTTTGATGCTGCTTAGTAGTTTAAGGCTTGGCTCATGAGATCAGAGAATGTTACAAATATATAGTAAAACAGGTCCAGACCATCAGAACCTTCAAACAGGTTACACTGTTCATGGGTTCTTAAGAAAGAAAAGAAAATGGTACAGACAATCTTAGGAAGAAAAATAGTTTTAAAATAATTACCTAAAGTCTTTAAATAAATAATAAAGTAATATATAAAAAAGAATAAGCTATATAAAGATAGAAAATACACAGGGCATCTGGATCCTGAATGGTGTTTTGTTGACCTTGAATTTTTTGAATGCTGATCAGTGAATGACAACTTTTGAGAGACACTGGATTGTAAAAGGAACTGTTGAATTAAAGCAGCTTAGATACTTCATGGATGTCTTAACTTTAAAATGGAATTCAGAAAATATGTTGCATTGGGGGAGAGGTTGTGCTCTTGTTTCCGTAAGAAATAAAAGGCTATGAATGTTTTTAGATTAATAGAGACCAGATTTGATTGGAGGAGACCCCCTGAAAATATTGCTACAGACATTAAGAAATAAACCTAGAAAATCTACAATATAGGTGATGTATATGCTGATCTCTTGGCATAGGATCTCTAAGACATAGATCTCTAAGACATAGATCTCCAAGGCAAGATAAGACATGGTAAGTCTTGTTGGGCACAGAATCCTCATGACTTATTATTACATATGACATAGATAGACGTTTGGTTATATACCAAACAACTTACAAAGTTAACATAAAACAAAAAAATCTTTGACTGTCTTATGTACAATGTACAGTCCATACTTGTGTTAATGAAGACAGTTATGTTCCCTTTGAAAGTTTGTGTGTTTTCAGAGTAAGAGGAACAGACACCATGAAACTGGGTGACTCAGGTGATCCAGCCTCTCAGAGTGTCTCTGTTGATGATTCTTCAAGGCTGCTAGCTGAGATGGTTCAGCCTCACAGACTATTCTAGTAAGGACTTCACATAAGACTTGTACTTTCCCATTATACAAAGACTAGATAACAAAATGTTATAGCTAGTTTTCTTAGGAGTTGACCATTTCCTCAATTTTCTCAGGGTTTTCTGGAGATGCCATCATTCCCAGACAACAGGAAGCAGTCTAGAGAATTCAACACCCATATTCCCAAGAGGAGGGGTGGGTGGTATTTGGTCATTTGGTGGTTTATGGATATTTGTCATCCTTCAGTGGGGATATAGGAATATAAGATAAAAAACAACTATTTATCTCAAATATTTTATGCTGTTATGAATATATATATGTACAAATTTAAGGTTATTTTTGTTATACCATATGTTTCTACTCTTATTTAAGGTATTGTAGCTATGCAACTCATTTAAAAGTGTAATATAATGCTCTAGTCCTTAAAAGCCATTATTATAAACTGTTTATGACAATTAAAAATGCAGGGTAGTAGTTAGTCCTCGATAACATCAAAACTGTAGTCATGTTAGTCATGTTTTTAAGGTTAAATGGATATATTTTAGATAAATAGCTGAGCTTCAAATGCTTCAGAGACCTATATAATATGGCATTTAAGATGTTTAATAATCTAAGGCTTTTTGTGATAGTGAGACACATCTGCTCCTGGCAGCGACAATCTACTTCATAAAAGAATGATGAGTGTCAAAGACTCTCCAGTCAGCCAGCTGCATTTATCATTTCTATAGTTAAAGAAATTGCTTGCTCTGCATTTCTTGTTTACTCAGGTAATATTAAATCTTTCTTGTGTCTCTGATGGAGTTGAAGACTAGATAGTTATAGTTTTCCATGTTACCAAATTCAGAAAAGAAACTTACGTAGGAGATGTAACGTTTATTAGATTAAGAAGCATAAAAGCTTAAATTGTTTATCTAAGAAAATGTTTTAAGGTTTAAAATGATAATATTGGGTTGGCAATACAAGTTAGGATAGGAAGTAAATTTGGTACATAACTTTGGACTCACCAAGATCGGATAGATAATGGAGTACTTTCTCAGAATTTGCTAAATGCAAATGAGCTGGATATTGTAAGTGTAAATTCTTATTTGATAATTGCTCTTATTGTATATAGTTTTACTGTGTTAAAGCTAAATGTTTCTTTTTGTTTAGACAAAAGGGGGAAATGTTGTAGAATATCTATTTAATTATGTAAAGATGTGTTACATTTGTTTATGTAGCAGAATATTTATTTAATTATACAAAAATGTGTTGGATTTAACTATGTAGAGATGTGTTGCTGTTTTACCTTGACTGCCTAAGGTACCTGATTGGTCTAATAAAAAGCCAAATAGCCAAAGGTGAGGGAGGAGGTATAGGCGGAACTTCTGATCAGGGAGACTAAGTAGGAGGAGGAATTTAGGCTCCAGGAAGAAAGAAAAGGAGATACCAGGGCCCAGCCAGACATGGAGAAATCAACAAAGTAGGACATACAGAATGAAACAAAAGTAAAAAGCCCCAAGGCAGAACGCAGATGAAGAGAAACATGTTAAATTAAGTTAAACATGTGGGACAAACCTAGGCTAGGCTGAGCATTCATAATTACTAAGTTTCCATGTCTTTATTTGGGAGTTGGTTGGTGGCCCAAAAAAAATCCAACTCCACCTTTACCACGTGGCTTAGAGACTCAGCACATTTTGTCTAGGAAATAAAGACTTGGATTCATGCATAAATGTGTGCATCTATTTACAGTGACTTTGACTCTCCTTGGAGACCCCCTCATGGTTCTCATCGGGAAAATTAATACATGGCACTGTGTCCTCATGATGGACTGCAACTCTGTAAAACAAAGTTGTCACATGTACGAGATGCATGAGACCCAGCACCTGTGCTAACAAAACAGGCAGACGTGAGATACTGCTTGACTTCTACACAAGAATATTGAAACTCTAGGAATATGTGTGCCATGATTAATAAAAACCCAGAGACAAATATTGGGGTTCAATCTGAAGGTCAGAAAAACAAAACAGCCAGCCTCTGGCTCTTACCTCAGTCTCAGTCTGAAATGGCGATCCTGCCTCCAGGAATCTCAGAATGAGACTGAGAGCTGTCTCCGCCATTTTATATTCCTCGTAGGGCTGGGATTAAAGGCCTATACCACTACCGCCCAGTTTCTATGGCAAACTAGGGTGGCTACTGGGATTAGAGGTATGTGTCACCACTGCCTGGTCTGTAAGGCTGATCAGTGCAGCTATTTTACTCTCTGAACTTCAGATAAGCTTTCTTTACTAAAATACAAATGAAATATTACTACAGATATAGTCTGTGAAATTTATTTTAATTTCATTTTAGAGTTTAACATCTGTATGTGTGCACGTGTGTGCGTGTGTTTATGTATGTGCATGTATGTTCATAAGAATGTCGTAGTGCATGTGTGGAGGTCAGAAGACCACTCTAGGGGCTTGCACCGTCGATCCTGAGGGCCAAACTCAGGTCATCAGCCTAGCAGGACAAGCACCTTTGCCTGATGGGCCATATGGAAGGCCTAGGAAGAGGAATCTTTTGTTGCAGTTTGGGAGGCTGGGAGCCCAGGATGAAGAGGCCTGACCTGGTAGGTGCTTCTTTGCTGCACTGTCCCGTGGCTAAAGGCACAAGGACACAATGCAGAGAGCAGCAATTCAAGTTTGCAGCCTCGGCAACATGACGGGCATCTCTCTATTCATGAGAATTCCAGCCTGAAATGGATCCCAGTCATCAGGCCCCACTTGCCCACACAGATGGGACTTGGGATCAAGTCTCCAACATGTGATTTGGGGGGAAGCACATTCAGATCATAGCAGAGACAGAAATAGAATGGTGTTAGCCAAATGTTCACCCTGGATGCTGAAGCAACCTCCAGGGGTAGTGGGGAGGGGAGAGGTGGGTGTGATGGGGGTTCTCTGCTTTAATTGCTGGCTAGATCACTGTGCTAACAACAACAACAAAAAGAATCTTACAGTAAGTGGAATTTTATGCACTGTGAATTATTAAATTTTGGTTTTAAACAAACATAATGCATAGATGAGCTTTTTATAATGTTATGATTTTTTTACTTAACATTTAAAATATGTTTTGAAAAATGAACTTTCTGAAAACTCTTCAACCTGTGACATCTAATCACTGTTGGCAACACCTGATTGCTCTGAAACAGACATTTCAGTAGATTATTGCTGACTCCTCTACACTAGCATGGGCTGGTTCTGCTGCCTCTTGTAGGAAGCACCAGAACCCGAGATGTTTATAGACTTTATCCCTAAACATTGATTCATCAGGTCTGGGGTGAGGCGTGTTCTTTAAACAGCTCCAAAGGTGATTCTACCGTGCGGTCAGCATTGCTCACATGGCAGAAGGTCGCACGCGGTGAATCCCAGCTCTCGGACAAAAGTCAAGATGAAGCTGCCTAAGCTGGAGCTCAAAAGATCTCTTTTACTAGACAGGGCTGTTTTATTATCTGGTCAAGGAGAACAAGAGGTAGAGATGGCAGGGAAGGGAAAGAAATAAGGGGGGAGCGGTAGGGGAGAGGAGAGGAGGAGAAGGGATGGGAGAGGAGGGGAGGGAAAAGAAGAGAAAGGAAGGGACAGGAAGGGACGGGAAGGGAAGGGAAGGGAAGGGAAGGGAAGGGAAGGGAAGGGAAGGGAAGGGAAGGGAAGGGAAGGGAAGGGAAGGGAAGGGAAGGGAAGGACCAGGGAAAGCCCCAAACACATGGGAGTTCATAAACAGTGTTAACAGCACACTCCACATTGCTCACAATTATGGCCAGACTACTGATGGCAAAACTCTCATCTGAAACTCAGAGAGGTTGGTGGTTTATGAGAAATGATGTAGACATAAACATTAAGAAACATACCAGGAGAAGGGTGTAGCCACTCTGTTCTGGTCTCGAATGAGTCCCTCTTGGCCTTATCGACAGCTAACCCCCTTCCTCTCAGAAAATACCCTAACTGTTCCCTCAGTCTCCCCCGAACACTTTCCCAATACTTACCTTGAACAGAAAGCTCTCTGCATGGTAATGGATGGTGTGTATGTCCACTTCGCTTCCTATTCCCAGCAAATACCAGTTAGTCATTGTGTCTTCTGTCATTATGAGACCAGGAAGGTTTCCAAATATCTTGCCATTAATGGCTAAGAAGATGAAAATAAGATAGCCTCAGGACAGGTACCCTTCACCCCAATGGTAGAAATGGTTCAAGGTCTAGGCTATTCGTATTTGTATCTGCCAGACAGATGGGAGCCGGCCTCCCTCATGTGTCAATGACCCTACCGTTCTAGATCCAGGACTCAGATAACCACACAATCTTCACATGAAGGGATATGGGAAAGAAACATTTCAGTTTTTCTTTCAGAATTGCATCGCAAGTAACATGGTGCTTGTCATTTACTCCACAGTCCTCTTCGGGAAGCCAACTGCAAGAGTGCTGGGGAGAAGCCAGATTTAGATTTCTCCCATTCTATACACGAGCGAACCAAGCCACAAAGAAACTAGCACATACATGTGTGTGCAAAACATATGTGTATAAATATATATAAGTTATATATATGCATATAAATATATATAAATAAATCACACACACACACACGTACATGCTGAATCCATGTCTACTGTGCTCTTAATGCTTCGCTTTCTGAGAACAAGAATAAGCCCAACTGAGTCTCTTAAAAGGGCACGAGGCAGGCTGCACAGGCCTCACTGTGAGCTAAGCAGGCTGAGCTTGCGGTGCTGCCTCCGCCCTCTGCTTCCTACCAGCCTTCCAGTCTGTGTACCATGACATAGCCAAGTCAGGAGCTCTACTTGCTGCAAGCTGAGAACATGCTGAGGGGCTGCAGAGATGGGTGAGAAAGAGTGTCTGGATGGGAGATCCTGCCACGGAATTCTACTCCGCAGAAACCTGGAGCAAGGTCCATCTTTAAATGCAGATCTTGGTGAGAGAGAGTGGGTGTGTCCTTGCACACACGTCACTCCTGCCCAAACTATCAAAAAGTGAGCTTCTTTAAGTGGCACCCAATTCAGTAACACACCCACATGAAATAAAATTTGTGAGTGACATTTCATCTACCAAAGAATTAATCCAAATCCTTAATTTTGACCACACAGATGCGTGATGGATTCACATTTAAACTTATCAATAAGTGATAATTGGATCTTTTAAAAAGTGACTTCTTCACAGCCTCCAGTCTCAGCGGCAGTTAAGACTAAACAAAAGGCGCAGACCTCAGAGGTGAGGCTGGTTCACACAGAGGGCTCTCAGCAGGTGTCCCTGGAGGAGAGGAGATTCAGAGGCGTGGCCTGGGTCTCAACAAAGGCCTGTCTCAGCAGCTGTCTCTCTTTAAATGCTCGCATACCGTGCATTTTGTTGCTCTCTTCAAAATCATCTGTGCGCCTGAAATCCCGTGGATCTTTGTTGAGATACTTCTTAATATTGTCATCCAGATACCACGATTCATTCTCTTCAAACACCAGGAACAAGAGAGCAAACTCGTAGTCCACGTCACTTCTTCTTCCCTTCTCATTCAGTACCCCTTCTCGGCAGGTGATGAGAGGCCCCATCAAGCCACTGTATGTGTCCTGGATGGATAAAATGACCAACGTCGATGAGCAATTAAATGTGACACCCTTGTAGCGTGGACACCACCTGCTCGCTCGCCCTGGCTCATTCCATCACTGTACTCCGTATATTTGAGATGCATAATTGAATCATCAAATAAGTTTTCCATGCTGCTCATGTATAAACACACTTTTCCAAATGGCCTGTGGGCTGATCTCCTGAACTCCAAGAATTAATTCCTAATATCTAAGGTGCTGCTGAGAGAGCAGAAGCTGAAGAGAACGCCTGACTTTAACAACGATTACATTTTGCATAGAATATGACTCTGGTTTGGGCTTTGGTTTATGTCATTTGATTAAACGCTACTGCAGCTTTACATACAACAGGTTCATAACTCAAAGTCGGCATTGAATCTTTGCTATTTATTTCTCAGACTATTTATGATCCAAAGATTCTGCAGTTTTAGTTAATCATGGGGTGTCTTCTATCCCTGAACCCCAACCATTCTTCTAATATGAGCAGCCTGAGAGATGACTCAGCCAGGAAAGACCTGCCACCAAGCCTAGTGACCCAAGCCTTATCCCTGGGACCCACAAAGTAGAAGTAGAGAACCTACTTCTTTGTTGTGCTCTGACCTTTACGTATGTGCTGTGCCATGTGCATGTGTTTATACACACATGCATAAATGTAATTAAAAGGAAAAGATTTCACACCTCCCAAATCAAAAACAAAATCTATTGTGGGACACTTGTTTCCTTCCAAACTAGCATATTCTCATGTGATTCAGATTATCTTGGAGGTTCTATACTTGGAAATTAAATAGTATTTCATTTGTGTATTCCTATACCAGCAGTTAGAAAACTTGAAATAGTTATTAAGTATTATATACTAGGTTGGTTTTTTTTTATGCTTTGTGGGTCATACTGCCTCTGTTACACCCATGGGTGGTACTGATGGGTAGATGCAGCTGGATTTGGCTAGTGGACTATTGTTTGAGACCCTGTTCTGTGCCATGCCCCCTTTACATGTGCCCACAGGATAGGAGTGGCTTCAACCTTGCAACCAGCCCGGTTCCTCTTTTCCACCTTACCTTCACAAAGTTTGCTGTGGAATAGTATACCCATGGGATACAATTAGGATCAGAGGGTCCAGGACCTGACCTCTTGGGGACATTCCATCTGTAAGTTTTTATTTCTCCTGCCATTAAATAGAAAATCGAAATTGGTTATTAGATTTACCTGAAGAACTACACACAGATCTTTATACGCTCTAGTTAGTGGAGATAATTTCTCGCTTGCCAGACATGTTCTTACTAACATCATTCACACCTGATTCCTACGGTCTCGAACTGGTAGAGCATCTCTGTGGTTTCCCTTAGGTTTGTTATTTCTATTGTTGACCAACATTCAGCATGTAAAGATGTATTTCGCACTCCACTATTCATTCTGCTTGACTTTGGCACACCTTGTCCTCCAGGGTCCCCATCTTTGCCACTGATATGGTGATGATTAACCCTGATTGCCAGCTTGAGAGGCTCTCCAGTCACCTAGGACAGTGCAGGCGCATCTAAGGCACCTGATCTAGTTAGACCCTGTGCTCTATGATCTAGATAACAAGTTACCCACGTCAGGGTAGCCGTTGAGCTTATCTGGGAGGAAAAATCTTGATTTGGTTAACTGAGGTGGCCCTGTCCCATGGGATGGGATCCTAGACAGAATAGAAAGGGGGCAAGCTGAGAACCAGCATCCATCTCTCTGGACCACTGATGAGAGATGACTCACCACCTCACGTCCCTGCTACCCTGACTCGACAGGAACTGTGACCTGGAACTCTTTCTTCCTTAAGTTTCTTTGTGAGAGTCTTTGAAGAGTGGCAGAGTCTTGCCATATAACCTGGGATGTCCTCAAACTCACAATCCTCTTGTGTTGGCTTCTCAACTGCTTAGCATGTACTGCACATCTGACTGGAACTTTCTGTTTAACTGATATTTGACAAACTACTTAATTTCACTGATTTAAAGTTTCCTTATGAGTATACTAGGTTAGTCTCCATATTTTGAGATTTTTTAAAGGATTAATTGAAATTATGTAATTAAATACACGGAGACAGTGTTTCATACTCTGGGTGGTTAATAAATGTTAAATTTTTTGTTTGTGTTTTTGTTTTCTGAAACAAAGCCTCCCTGTATAGCACCGAGTAAAGACAGAGCAGCAGGAAACAGGGAACAGAGAAGGGAACAAAGCCCCCTCAGTCCCATGGTTTCATGTATGAAACAACAAACTTGTATGATCAACAAAACCCACTATGTAGGCCCACTTGGCGGAATCCATACTAAGTTTTCTGAGAGATAGCTCAAACAAGAGGGTGACCAGCTAACGAGCCAGGCTTAAGGATGTCTTAAACTCTATGACCTTTGAATATCCTTATCAGTACCCCTCATAAACCACACACCACCTTTCGGTTTCATCTACAAACTGAGAGGAAGTTCTCTACAGTGAGAGAACTGAGTAAGCAGGATCACTGTAAACTGAATCTTTAAACTTTGCTTAATCTTTGAACCTGGTTGTAAATTACAATGTTTGGACAATGTGACATCAGAGGCTACAAAACCATGTGCACAGCGAGGGCTAAGATACTTCAGTGTGAGCCTATCTCCTGAGAAGCCCAGCCTAACCTCTCGGCAATGGCTAAGATACTTCAGTGTGAGCCTATCTCCTGAGAAGCCCACCCCAACCCCTTGGGTGTGTGTGGCCCTCTTCTTTATAAACTCTAATTTTGCTTCCTGCTGATGCCTGCTACACCCACATGGAGGCTTCTGGAAAGGACTCCTCCTTGAGCTACGTAGGCAACAGTGTCTCATCAGGGGTAAGAGGTCAACAGGCCTCATCTCCCACTGTTTCTGACAGACTAAACTAGCCCCAGCCTCGAGGACTCTCACCTGACCCTCCTGAGTACTCATAGGCACACACCACCACACCTAGCTGACTTTTTTATGCTCTAAAAACAAGTGTACACACCCACTATGAGTAGGCACCATATCTATACATCGCTGGGGCTGACCCAGGATCATTCCCTGAATCAATATATTCATATTAACTAGCATGGTAGCCACATTGCAGAAGATTCAACTGGAAGCATGTTCTAAGTCATGAGCTCCTTGGACTATCTACACCCCCATCCCATCTGATCGGAACGACGAACCGTTGCCTTAGTGTATGTATACAAAGCAAAACAGAAGTGATGATTCGTGGAACTTTTTTTTCTTCTGCTGTTACAGTGGGCAGGGATACAGCTTCAGGTGTGATTCTACGGTCTCTTTGAAGTCCTTTGCCTTGTGAGGGACTAGACAAAGAGCTGGATTTAGCGTCAGAAAGGCAAGTGGCTGCAGGTGCTCTTTAACCTGGATTAATCTGTTGTTTGCCCAGTGGCAAAGGAAAGGTTTTCGGTAAATGTTTGATGCATGAAGGGCTGTGGTAGTCTGAATGAGAAATGTCTTCTACCTTGTTCCCCATTGGTAAGACTGTCTGGGGAGTCATGGACCCTTCAGGAGGTGGCTCTTGCTGAGAAGTACATCTCTGGGGGTGGGCTTTGAGAGGTCATAGTCTCACCCCACTTTCAGCTCTGTCGCTTGTGTTTGAAGTGGGAATTCTCAACTTCCCATTCCAAATGTCTGAAGCCTCCTCTGACATTACGGAGCTTTCCCCTTAGCCCTTCCTTTTCTAGTGCTAAATGTGGCAACAAATAGTAACAAACACTGAAAATAATCGAGAGGGGCTGCTTACTTTTCAGTTTAAAAACGTATTTGTTATCGCTGTATGTGTGTATATGTACGTGATGACGTGTGTGAGAGTACAGGTGGTGTGTGTCACGGCACGCATTGGTCAGAAGACAACTTTCAGGACTCAGCTCTTGCCTTCCCCTTTATTGAGGCTGGGACTCTCGCTGTCTCTTCTGTGGGACATACTTGAGGCTGCCTGGCCTACAGCTTCTCACTGATTCTCTTGCATCTGCCTCCCATCTCACTGTAGGAGTGTGGGGGATAGCAGATGCACACTGAGTGGGGATAGCAGACACACGCTGAGTGCGGGGATAACAGACACACACCGGGTGCGGGGATAACAGACACACACCGGGTGCGGGGATAACAGACACACACCGGGTGCGGGGATAGCAGACACACACCGGGTGCGGGGATAGCAGACACACACGGCGCACACGGAGTGCGGGGATAACAGACACACACGGAGTGCGGGGATAACAGACACACACGGCGCACACGGAGTGCGGGGATAACAGGCGCACACCGGGTGCAGGGATAACAGACACACACCGGGTGCGGGGACAACAGACACACGCCGGGTGCGGGGATAATAGACACAAACCACTGCATGTAACTTTTCACATGAGTTCCAGGGACTAAGCTCAGGTCAGACTCAACAGACACCAAGGAAGGCAAGCATGTAATGAAAAGATGATCAAAATCATATGCCATTGGGGCACTGCCAGCTAAGGCAGTGAGTCCATACCACCATGTGCCTGTTGGAATGACCAAAGGTTAAGACAGAAAATTCTGGTAAGGATATGGGACAAGAAGGCCCTCTCATTCAAGGTGGGAACAGTGTACAGTCACTTCTGAAGACATTTTGACAGTTTCTTTTAAACTACCACATTCTTACCACACAACCCAGTGGACATATTCCTTAGCATGTACTCAAAGGAGCTGAATATTTATGACCATACATTAACCTTCATGTGAATATTTCCAAAAATTCTCCACCATTTAGAACTTTTTATAATCTATGTTCCTACTCAAATGGCTCATTGTGTCTCCCTTCTCTCCCCTCAGCTCATCTTGGTCACGTCAGAGAACTATGTGGTGAAGGGGTCAGGTCCTGGAGTGAAACAGAGTTGCCACGGTCATTCATCCAGGGCCTGGTCTAGTGATTTGCTATTCTGTGCCTTCATCGTTGGTTGAATGGCCATAGCCATGCGTATTTCATGAGTTGTAAAGGTAAAACGCTCCATTTTAACATACTCGGATGGGATGCATCTTCAAATTCGGAACGTGTTATAGTTTAATTGAAAGTGCATTTTCTTTCCTTGTTTTAATAACAGATAAGACAACAATGGACACTATGACTAATGACTTCTGAACTGACAAAATGGTGTCTGCATTGCGGGATTGCTGTTAGGATGGATTGTGGATTTTTTGTTGTTTCTTTTCTGTTCCAAATGTTGAAAATTATCTCTGACCCAAGGTACCGCTCAGTGGGTTCACCATTGGTGTTCCCATTGGATATATGAAGAGCCCATACCCTAGGGACCAGGCTGTGACTAAGACACACCTAGGACATCATTCAAGACCCTCGGAGACCAGAAGAGAAGATCTCTGTGACCTACCTCATCAGGATGCAGCAGACCTTGCGTGTGACTTACCCGGCTGTGTAACAGGCACTTCGAGACGCTTCCCACTATCCGAGTCCTCCACACCCTGGGCTGTGATGGAGTAAGGCCGACTGGCTTTATTCTTGAAGATGATGAGGATGGAGTCCCCCACCTCGGCATGTATCATTGGGCCTAAAGGCAAAACACAGCCAGGACATCACAAATATTATGTCATGCTTAGCAGTGGGGCCAACCTGAGTCCAAATTCTCCCTCCTTCCTTTAACAGAAGGCCTTGGGTGAATAGTGTAATCAGAATCTCAGTTTTCTCGTCTGCAGAATGGGTTCACTAGGCCTACTCCCACAGGACTATTAAATAGCATTGCATGGGCTTTGTAGAGTTTATTTCTCTCAACGAAGCCAAGTATTCAGGAAATGCAGCTTCTTGTTGCTCAGGAGCAGCAGTGTTTCCTTGTAAGCTGTGACCTTCGGATGAGATGTGTCCCCCGTAGTCTTGGTCTCCAGTTTGTGGCACTGTTTGGGAGGTTTAGGTGGTTTAAACTTGCTAGAGTATGTCAGTAGGGATGGACTTTGAGATTAAAATCTCCACATCTCTAGTCTGCTCACACAGTTTGCCCTGTGTCTGCCCTGAAAGATACGAGCTCTCGGCTTCCTGCTCTTGCTGACTCCTGCTGTCTCGCCTCCCTGCTGTGCCAGACCCCTACCCTCTGGAAGCAGAAGCACAGAAAAGCCCATCCTTCTCCAGGCTGTCTTGGTCATGGTGTTTCCACAGGAACAGAAAACTGACTAATGCTAATGCAGTGTGAAACCTTGAGGGATCAAAATCAAAAACCTTGATGGCTTAGTAAATGGGGTTGATATTAATAATGAGCTCCCATGAAACAATGGTAATAAAGGGACTTAGGGTAGCAAAGCCATGTTGCATGTCTGGTGCTGACTCTCGACATGTGGGTCACTAATGCACACCTGGTGCTGACTCTCAACACATGGATATCATGATGGTTAGTTTAAATGTCAACTTGACCCAGCCTAGAATCAGCTGAGAAGGGTCTTGGTGAGGGGTTTTCTAGATCTCACTTGTGCTCTTGTCTGTGGAAGTGGTCTTGACTGCCTTGGCTGACTGAAGAAGACACATCCTGAAAGTGCACAGTTCTGCTCCTTGGTCTGGGGTCCTGGACTGTATGCGAGGAGAAAGCTCCCTGAGCACTCGGCATGTATTCCTTCCTCTCTGCTCTTGAATGTGGAGTGTCTCAGGCTTCTGCTGCTGTGACCTCTCCATCAGATAGACTGTAGATGTGGGTTAACACAAACCCTCGTTTATCTAGGTGGCTTCTGTCAGGTTTTGGTTTCTTCGTTTGTTCTATCACAGCAACAGAAATGAAACTAGGCCTGATGCCCTGAGCACACAATGCTCTCCGGCCTCTCTTGTGGGCTTCTGTGTCCACGCAGAAGGAATTGCCCCTGCAGGAGAGGTTGTGCCTGACAAGCGGTGTCTTCCTCATGCCAAGTGCCTCTTGCTTTGCAGTGCTAGGGAAACACCCCAACAAGATGCAGTGAGGGGCTCACAGTCATCTTCAGACTCCCACTGCAGAAGCATCTCCCACCTGAGCCCTAAGGTTACAGCTTGGGCATTTGGTGTGTTCTATGTTCATCCAGACATATGCCCTTGGAGGGTTAACAGTGTGGCAACACCCATTCATTTGTCACTGAAGCAAGCTACGCCTTTGATCCTGAGAAACACGGATAAAGTCATTAATACATCTGAAGTTTGTTGAACTACGGTTCTCTCCAGAAGCAAAAAGGAACTGCTATGTGTTTAAGCAGTAAGCATGGATATGGATCAGACAGTTTGCACACATTAAAGTCATCACTCACTACTGGTTACCAGTCCACTGCACAAGCCTTACTGGCTAAAAAAGTGTCTTCCAGCTGGCAGTGCAATGTGAGGGGACAGAGCAGTGGTGGACAGAGGTGGACCTGCCTTGTCCCCGCTGAGTTACTGGGAGTCCAGGCCACTCTAAGCTGCAAACAGTGAGGGAGCCTCGCTCTCCACTGGACGATGGCTGTGAACTTGCCCCCGATGTATGTCCCCCATTTCCCATACCAAACAAGCCAGGCTCTTGAGGAGCTCGCCCAGCCCCCTCGGATAGCCCAACCCTTTTCTTTGGAGCTCTGAGAGCACTCACAGGTCCAATGAGTGACTCATGGATTACTCATGTGGAAATGGCAAACAAGCCGAACACGGAGGTGTGGGGGAGGGGAGCACATCATCAATGCCAGGCTGTTATCACAGCCGTCATTGTGATATTGGAAACACCGTGTAACCCACACTCACGAAGCTACCTGTGGTGTAAAAACCAGAGAAGTCTTTCCCAAGTCCTCTAATTTAGTCTTCTGCCTTAAAAATATTCTTTTCAAATGAGGTGGGTCTAATGTCTCCCAGGTGAGGGGAAATGGGGAAGGGAGCTGGAAGGGCATTGTTGATGACCAGTCACACAGCTGGGGCATTGGCCAGCCCAGAGTTTGTGCTTACACATGGTTGGTTGTGAGGTCCATAGGTCAGGTTGAGACCTGTCACTCTTGGCACCCAACACACACTTTATTGTCAAGGTTCTCTGGGGTTGTGAATTGTAAGCTGCTTTTTCTTTGCTTTATGTCTAAAAGCCATTTATAAGTGAGTAATATGATATTTAATTTTCTGGATCTGGGTTATCTCACTCAATATGATGTTTTCTAGATCCATCCATTTGCCTGCAAATTTCGAGATGTCATTTTTTTCTGTTGTGTAGTACTCCATTATATAAATGTACCACATTTTCCTCACTTATTCATTCTTCAATCAAGGGGCATTTAGGTTGTTTCCAGGTTCTGGCTATGACAAACAATGCTGCTATGAACATAGTTGAGCACATGTCCTTGTGGCATGATTGAGCATCCTTTGGGTATATACTTAAAAGTGGTATTTCTGGGTCTTGAGGAAAGTTGTTTCCTTATTTTCTGAGAAATCGCCACACTGACATCCAAAGGGGCTGTACCAGCTTGCACTCCCACCAACAATGCAGAAGTGTTCCCTTTACCCCACATCCTCTCCAGCATAAGTTGTCATCAGTGTTTTTGATCTTGGCCATTCTTACAGGTGTAAGATGGAATTTCAGAGTTGCTTTGATTTGCATTTCTCTGATGGTCAAGGATGTTGATCATTTCCTTAAGTGTCTTTCAGCCATTTTAGATTCCTCTGTGGGGAGTTCTCTGTTTAGGTCTGCACTCCATTATTTATTGGATTATTTGTTCTTTTGATGACCAATTTCTTGAGTTCTTTGTATATTTTGGAGATCAGACTTCTGTCTGATGTGGGGTTAGTGAAGATCTTTTCCCATTCTGTAGGCTGTCGTTTTGTCTTGTTGACTGTGTCTTTTGCTTTACAGAAGCTTTTCAGATTCAGGAGGTCCCATTAATTAATTGTTTCTCTCAGTGTCTGTGCTACTGGGGTTATATTTCGGGAGTGGTCTCCTGTGCCAATGCATTCAAGTGTACTTCCCACTTTCTCTTCTAGGCTCATGCTCAGTTTCCTAGTGTCAGTTGTTTTATGTCACTGTGCACACTGATCCAGAACCTTGAGGAGGTCCCGCAGACACTCTGCCTAAAGTCCTGAGTCATCAAACTATTTAGATGAAAATTTCTCAGCCCAGCAGAGAGGTGGGAAAGGGGCTCAAGAGCATGAGACACCTGGTAGATTGCCCTGACGACAGGGATCCCAAGGCGTGTGTGAAAGGTGGGGCGGGAGTGGGTGGAGAGACATGCCCACCCTCGGGGCTGACAGAACCTGGCTGAAATTGCCTTACCCAGGAGTTGTAGGTGGTCCTCTCTCGGTGGCCTGGCTTTAATCTCCACAAATTCTCCATTTGTGTATTCCCTGTAAACCACCTTCTTGTACTGAGAGCCGATCCAGTTTTCAGTGTGGTTCATAAATATGTCCCCATGTCTGCAAAGAAATCAAGGTCATCAGAAGGCAGGAGTACCTCTGCTATCTGCAGGGCTTTGGGGTGGTGCTCCCCAACTCCAGCTGGCCTCCCCGGAGAGCTGGCCTTTGCAACGCCACTGAGAGCAGAGCTAGCAATGGCACCTTAGAGCTCCTCATGTCCTCAACCTAGCAAGGACCCATGGCCACCCTTGGAAACCATCATTGTCACCTGCAGCATTGTTCTACACTAGGCTAACCTTAAAGAATCCTAACACACAACAGAGGCTGTGCTTGTCTGGCTGGTACTGGGTGAGCACACACACACACAATAAATACACACACGCACCCTCCTCACAGAAAACACACTCACACAATAAATACACACACGCACCCTCCTCACAGAAAACACACTCACACAATAAATACACACACACCCTCCTCACAGAAAACACACTCACACATACACACACGCATATGTGCACACGTGTACCTTCCTCAACTCTAAAACCCTCCAGGCTCCATGACTGCCATTCTTCCCCTCTGAACCCCACAAGCCTGCAGGGTGGGTACTGTGAATGTACAAGTGCATGGTTCTTGTTATTTCCGTGTTCTCGTCACCCACCGAACAGTGTGTTTGTGTGCACCTGTTTGAGGACACGTTAGCAGATGTTGGGGTGTGCTAACACCGACCTCAGCTCACAGCGCTGTACTCAGCCTGAAGGAAGCCGCTCCGATTCTTTTATCCTCTCCACAAACATATCCCAGCCCTGCTGTGCTTGGGGACCTGAGACAGGGCTTCCACACCCCTGCTCTTTCCAACAGTGGTCCCCATAAGGCACACAAACGTGCACACGGTGCAATGAAACGGGCCAAGAGCACTTGTGCACAATGGCAGGGCTGAAACAGGACTCCGAGATCTGTTTCAGGCGACATTGGCTGTGGATGTGTGCACTGAGCCTCTGATGTTTTCACAGCTCTTCAGATAGCTTCACATTTTCACAGGAACCTCAAGTGTTTCTGACTGATTTGAGAATACTCCGGGGTAGCCCTCCCTTCCAACATGTTTCCTGGGCCCTCCTGGAGAAGTGGTTTTTGACACCACTCTGGGAGTAGGGCATGCCAAACAGACTTTAACAAGTAGGCACACTTGTAAATGTGAAGCCTGTGACTATTAAGGACAAGCTTAATGTGTCTGTCATCAAGGTAAATCACAAAAGATCGAGAAGAAAACCCAGACACAGCTGGGTGTCGTGGCACAAGTATAATCCCATCTGCTTGGGGGTAGGGCTGAGGCAGAGAATGGCTAGTTCAAAACCAGACTGGGCTACACAGTGGGATATTGTCCCCAAGAAAACAAAAATCACTCTCTCTTTCAAACAGGGCGAGTGTAATGTCCTTCCACGTCTCCCAAATCACCTACTTGTGTTCTAAGGCAAGAACAGTGCTGCATGGCTCTCCCTCCACCTACACAGCCTCCCTTCTACTCTCCTCTCTGCACACAGAGTGCTCCCCAGCTCTAAGGCTGATCCTCTCTTCCTCATGGGAAACCTCTCAGTGACCCTCTCTGCAAACCTTCTCAGCTTGGCTCAGGCCCTGCACTATCTGTTTTCCCTAAGTTCTGAACCTGACTGGCTGTCCCTTCCTGGCACCAGACACTGTCATCCTAAACATTGGCTCTCTTGATCGCGGTGAGCCCTTGTGTATGCTGGTTGCTCTGTTGAGAACTAGCCCCCTCTTCTTGCACTGACTTATTCCACATCTCATTTCAAAGACTGCTTCCTCCGGGAGCCTCCCCCATCATCCCTGCCTCCAGATGGGACTGTGTGTTCCACTGTGAGTTCTCATTAAAGCTCCCGTCTGTTAGAGATAGTGTCCCTCTCTGCTTGTTCCAGCCTTATCCTTGGGGACCATGTATTCAGTGTGGGAAAGCCCCAGTCTTTGCTCCACACGGTTTCACCAGCATTTTGCACAGCGGATATCCAATAGATACATAAAATAGCACCTCTGCCCTGGCTACACTTATTGCAAGAGGAGAGAGTCTACTTTACAGTCAGCGGGTCTTAGCTGAGCTTGTGACCTGCACAGACCCTGCTTGCTATTCCCCAGCTCTCTGCTGCAAAAGGCAGCAGAAATTGCTATATGAGAGCTTTGTCAAAGCTGATGCTGGGAAGGCGCTGCCCGAATGAGTCAAGTGTGCTGCGAGGCCATCATGACGAATCTCCTATAAAAGTTTTAGCAGATGCCTGGTGTATAATTATTGTTCAGTAGATGTTCATTATGGTGACTCCTGTGATTGCTAAATTATACACACACTGGTCTTCAAGCTCAAGGGTGCTAGCACCATAACTTCACTTTCCTTAACAATTTAATCTACTTTCCCCCCAGATTTCCTCTTTTTGCACAAATCTGATGTGAAGTTGTGCTGATGGGTTTATGTATCACCATTCTGGAATTTTTATGCCTTCCCAACACACTCTAAAGAAATCCCCAATGGGTCATGGGAAAGGGTAGAAAAGGAGGGGAAAAAGGGAGGGGAGCGAAGAAAAATGTCTAGCTAAAAAAAAAAAAAAAGAAAGAAAAGAAAAGAAAAAAACCCCTAATGAAAAAATTGAGGTATTGAGAGGGTCTGTGCTGATCAGGACAGCAGCAATAAATGTCTCTGAGATGATTTATGCCAGGAATGGGGTAAAAATAACAGCCTTGGAGCAAAATCAGATGTGTAAGCCAGAGGTACACCTGCGATCCCAGATACACCTGCGAGCTTCTGCAGAGGCTGAGGCAGGGGGGTCAGAAATTGAATTCCAACCTGGGTAACTCAATGAGCTCCAGTCTCTAACAAGCAGCTGCTGATCTCAGCGGTAGAGTGCTTATGTAGCATGCAGGAGCCTCAGTTTGATCCCCAGGACTAAAAACAGCCATAGGCAGAAAAGCTGGGATGGAGAGAACCTGGTCTCTCGGTTTCTATCACTGGAGACACTGTGGATGTACACTTCAGGGTGTGCACAGGCCATCGTGTGTGGGGTCAGAGGAGGATGACTTTGGGGAGCTGGTTGTCCCCCTCCACTGTGGGACATGGAGACTGAACACAGGTCATCAGGCTTGGACAGCAAGCTCCTTACCTACTGAGCTATTTTGCTGTCCCTGGGCTTCATATAAACTGATAAAACCACAGAATTTTGTACACTTTGAATGTGTGGCGGTGTCCATATTGGCTTATGGTCAATAACCAGAGCAGTGGGAAATTAATTCATTTTATTTATCTTTCCCACCAGCAGTCTCTTGTTTTTCTGTGCCTTCAGCCCAGAGCCACAGAGCACGAAGCTAGACTTCCCTTCTCATTCAGATCGACTGGCGCTTCAAACATAAGCTAACGTGAAGACTGTGGTGACTAACAGCAGCCTCCTAGTGAAATGATTACTTTAGAAACACAAATTAGCTAGCTTTCATTTTCCACAGAAAATGTTCCACCAGTGTTTAACCTGGACCGGCAACACAAGCAGTCCCAAAGAAACATGTCTAGATTAGCAAATTATTTGTGAATAATTGAGTAGATTTTAAACGCTCCTGCCCTCAGGGAAAACCTTCTCCATAGTCACTTTGATTTTTTTTTTCCATTACAGCTGCTCTTCCCCAAAACAATGGCTGGCAAGAAAGAAAAGAAACTGAAGTGTTGAGCTTCAGGAAAGCGATGCTAGAGGTGTCGGTGTACTGCAGACGTGAAGGGTTTGTAGGAGGTGGGAGGTAATGAGAGCCAGCGATAGATGCTAAGAGCAGGAGAGACCGTGTGTTATGTTGGAGAGAAGCGATTTTCCCTGGGACATCTGCATTCAGCTCCTGCTCTGCCAAAGATTACCTGGATGCCCGCTCTTCCCGCCGAGGCTCCCTCTTCTCTGTGCCAGGGCAGCAGGAAGTGGTGGAGCAGACGTGGGGAAGTCGGCGCTCTGTGCTGGATGCCTTCCTGGTGCCCATAGACCCCCGTGTGCCCCGAGGAACTTGGTCCCGAGCTCCAGAGTAAGGACAGTGGAGAATCAAGACCTTAGTGAGGCTTGAGCACCTCACTTCAACAAGTGATCCCGGCTGTGATCACTCCAACAAAGGGCCAGTCTTTCCGATTTTCTGGGTAGCTTGGAAATCTGCTCTTCCTGCCCTGGCTCAGGAATCTCTCTCAAGGCCTCAGATCATCCTTGGATGTCCCATCTGAATCCATGTTTGCCAGAAGCATTTCTGCTGCTCCCTTCCCCTGTACTACTGGGTCTACAGCGGCCTTTCTTCTCGCCTGGGTTCCACACACCTTGTCTCTCTCATCTGGTTAATCTTTCTTCCCTGTCCACTATTGCTGCAGCTCCCACTTTTCCTCTGAGCACGCCCATCTGCATTCTCATTCAAAAGTCTATCCATCCATCCGTTCATCCATACTCCTCAGTCATGAAGCAGACCAGTCTAGGGGACTAGGAGAGACACAGGAACCCACTATGGTGCCCTTAGGGTAACCTCTGACCTACTTTCAGGTGAGGAGACAGAAGACTCGCTAATTTTCTGCACTCATAAGGAATAGTCTCTGCCAGCAGAACTGTGCCCAGAAAGCCCGGCCGCTTGGTTTCCACGGGTGCTAAGGCCCACAGAGCATGCGCATTCCCACCGAAGAGCCGTGGCTTCGCCCATGGTACCTTTCCCCTCCTGCGTCCAAGTGCTGCTTTTCGAACTCCCAGTTTTTGTTAGGGGCATAATCCCATTCTACCTCTTCAGCGGCGATGAAAAAGGTTCTTAGCATCCCGTAGGGTGGCTCAGAAGGGTCCCTGTTGCCACAGCTGCTGACCTCATAGATCTGACCCATGCCTCTCACGAAATGGTGCAAGGTGGAACAGAACACCTTGAAAATACCTGGAGGAGAAAAGGCTTGGCATGGTGCCCACGACTTGATAGTTCTCGTGGTGGTGATCTTACCAAATTTACGCATCTTATCCCAACATCAGTAACCAGAAATGCTGACATTTAGAATACCAACCTCACGGTATTTTTTATGGCATACCTAATGAGGAATAAATTACTTTGACTTTAATATTTTTTAGGGAAAATATTACTTAAAATTTATTTGTAGTATGGAAAAATCAGAATATTGTGGCCGAGAAAGGACTTCTCTGGACCATTCCTGTTGTACACACTGCTTCCAGTCACGTCTGGAAAACTACTGATTCCTACGACTCCCAGCCCAGCCCAGTTTATAGAGAACTCATTACCTATGAGATGAAAGACCTAGACAACATTCAAATTAGGCCACGGTTAGGATTCTGCCCTGAAGGATTTCGTGAATTATAGAGCGAGTAAGCTTGAAAGTCAAATGGATTACTCCATTACAGCCTTGAGCCAGGGAGGGCTCGTGTATCTCATGAGGGGTGGAACAGAGGAAGGAAAGAAAAGAGCACCTGTAGTTCTCTATAGAATACCAGCTATGATGTCTGGCTGAGATTTATGTAATTTAAAAACTGAAGTTCTAGACATGTTGGCATCTGAGATGTGTGTATATGTGTATTTAGAATATACATATATTCAAATTAAACTCACCATACAATTATGTAAAATGAAATCATTGATGATATTAACTATCAATAAAATTGTTGGATCAATCTTCCCTTTCTCTAACAGACTGTTCTTAGAGGTAACTGATTAGCTGTCTATAATCACCTACAGCATACAGAGGGAGCTCTGCTCTTGCTCACAGGTAGCTGTTGTCTAAATTATGACTGTCATTTCTGGGTGAGCAGAGCTGGTTAGTTCAATGGGTCCAATTCACCCACTTCGAACAGAATCCCAATAAAGCATAGTTAATACAAAAGGTATTATTAGTATTATAGACACTAGGAGCATCTTTTTAAAACCATAGAGAAGACACCTGGGAAAGACATCTCTCTACATGGACTTTTATCCCAACAGAACACAATCACTAGTTCATTGTGGCTTCTCAAAAATGGAGCCATTAAATTCTCCAGGAGCGAAGGAAAACAGTGTGAGTTGCTATCTACTGTCTGCTCTACTCATGCCTCTCTGTCTCTGTCTCTGACTGTGTGTGTGTGTATGTGTGTGTGTGTGTGTGTAAGAGTGCATGTGCAGGATATGGTAGTTTGAAAGAAAATGGCCCCATAGGGAGTGGCACTATTAGGAGGTGTGACCTTGTTGGAGGAAATGTGTCACTGTGGGATGGGCCTTGAGGTCTCTTTTACTCAAGCTACACCCAGTGTGAAACACAGTTTCTTCTGCTGTCTGCAGATCAAGATGCAGAACTACCATCTCCCTCTCCGCCTTATGTCTACCATGTTTCCTGCCAAGACAATAACGGACTAAACCTCTGAAACTGTAAGCCACCCCAACTAAGTATTTTCCCTTATAAAAGTTGCCTCGGTCCTGGTGTCTCTTCATAGCAATAGGAACCCTAACTAAGACAGAGGCCAAAGGACCACCTGGACTGTCTTTCTTGGGAACCATCTACCTCAGTTTTGAAACAAAGTCTTTCACTGGCTGAGATGCAACATTAGGTGAGGCTGGCCAACCAGCGAGCCTCAGGAATGTCCCTGTTCCCACTGCTGAAGCAGTAGGTGTCAGTACATACGGTTTACCTGCATGGTCCGGCTGCATAAATGCCGTGGTGGCCATGTGGGGAAACAGAGCCAGGGAGTCACGATGAGTCCCTCGTAGGTGGATGGTGTTGCCTTGAAAATAAACTCCGTGCATGTCTGTGTCGGTGCCCATCCCAATCAAGTGCCAAGAAACTCTGTCCTTCTTGCACATGCTTAGTCCTGGCTGGCTGCCGTACATGTAGCCATTGATAGCTAAATGGAAGGAGGAAGAAAGTGAGAGCCTATTGTGGAATATTAGGTTAACATGTGTTACATTCATTTATGCAATGGAATATTGTTTAATGATGCAAAAGATATGTTGCATTCTTTTATGTTGCATTTGTTTATCTCTATAAAGCTGTGTTACTTTGCCTGCCGAAACACCTGATTGGTCTAACAGAGAGATGAATAGCCAATAGCTAGACAGGAGAGGGATAGGTGGGGCTGCCAGGCAGAGAGAATTAATAGGAGAAATCTAGACTTGAAAGAGAAGAAGGAGGAACGAGAAAAGGAGAAGGAGGGGAGGACGCCAGGGGTCACACAGCCACTCAGCCACAGAGTAAGAAGGGAAAAAGGATACATAGAACAAAGAAAGGTACAAATCCCGGAGCCAAAATGTAGTTAAAGAGAAAAGGGATAATTTGAACTAGAAAAGCTAGCTAGAAACAAGCCAAGCTAAGGTCAGGCGTTCATAAGTAAGAGTAAGTCTCCATGTATTTATTTGGGAGCTGTATGTCAGGCCCCCAAAGAGTAAAACCAACATGAGGGCCCATTGTAATTCTGTAGCCATATTGAAAACACTATCTCCCAAAGCAATCATCACTGGGCTTGAGGGAGAATTACAAGCATATGAACAGTACATAAGATCCTTGTTACTAGAGGATGAATGTTACTAGAAAAAACCCACCTGGTGTCTAGAATTAACAATAAATCTAAAAATACACTAAATTTATAAACTTTAGCAATACATATTCTAAGACAGTAATCACTAAGGTATAAAAGGTTGTTTTCTGCGGGTCTGTTTGTTCTTATGACAAAACTGCCTGATAGCATGTTGGAAAGCCTTTCAGTTAACATTCTATTTGTGTATGTTGGAAGAGCATCATTCCTATAAGAATGTCATTTGAGGGGACTGGAGAGATGGCTCAGTGGTTAAGAGCACCAGTTGTTCCTCCAGAGGACCCAGGTTCAATTCTCAGCACTCACAGGGTGATACAAACATCTGTAATTCTAGTCCCAGGAAATCTGACTCCCTCTGCTGCCTTCCATAGGCCACATGGTGCATAAGCAAACATGAAGGCAAAATATTCATTTGCATAATAAAATAATTTCCAAAAAATATCAGTTGACTTCCCCATCTTCTCATATTTCTCTAGAAAAAATTTTTTGATATAAAAATTATTTTCTTTGAGGTTCTTATCCTGTTATCTTTGCCAAGTGACTTCGTCCATTATTGGCGTATTGGATTCAATTAATTTAATTGAGACAGACTCTCATTTGTCAATGACTTTACATTTGCTTCTAGAATAAGTTATCAGATGTTCATTTACAGAGTTCCTAGATCCTGAGGAACTAGAAGTGTTTCAGTAAATTGGCATCGCATTTGCAGATATGACCAGTGGGCAGATTTGGAGTGTTAGGAAGAGCTGTGTTTCTGGAAGGTTAGGACTTGAATAAGGAAGCTTGTGTCTAGTGGTCACTTGTCTACCCTGATGAGACAGTGAGAGGTCTAACCGGGATGGTCTTCTCACATTATCTTGTGTATAAAATGTGTCTGTCGTTTGAACCAGCGAAGCTTACCAAGTGCACTTAAATTTAGAATTACTAGTAAAGAAGCCCAGGGCTTCTAAAAAGAACATACTTTTAAAGAAACATTGATAATACTTTCACCAGTAAGCTATCTAAACCTTGTCTACAAAATTTGAAAGAGTATTACCATAAAGTTGGGTACTAAGCAATCTATCACTTGAATGAGTTGTAAGAGAATCTTTTCTGACTCTAGACATTAATTTAATGCTTCTGTTTCTTGACCTTTTGTTCATTCATCAAATACCATTTGAACACAGCTTATGAAATACACACAGCTCATGGCAGGGCACCATAAGAAGCCTTTAATCCTTAGGGTTTTTTTTTGGGGGGGGGGTTCCTTTCCAGGCCATACAAACACGATTGGAACTAGAACCCAGCATATAACTGATATGAAATTTGAGCCTAGAAACCTTGATTTCTCTGAAGTGTGCTTTTTGATAATGTGAACATGAGTGACACAGAGTCAAACCACCCTGAGGCTGGATTTGATGTGGCCCATCAGCTGTGTTATATGCCGAGCATCTCTTTTATTGTCAACTGAAAAATATAATGATGCATGCCTGTAATCCCAGAACTTACAAGGTAGAGGCAGAGGGATCAGGTTTTCAGCTTTTGAGGCCAGGCTGGAATACAAGAGCCCCTGTATCACAAACCAGCAAACAAACTAACAAACATCAGAAACAAATTCCATGTCCAGTTATATTCTGGAAGCTGACGCTGAAGGTCATTGCTCCCTTAATTCCACAGGTCTAAGAGGTGTCTCTGTTGGATCTGAGCACCGGGAATTATGGGAGCCTGTGTCCTGATTGCTGTGGGTTATTGTAACCTTGGGCTTCTGGGAACTCCTGAGATATGGAGGGATCTGAGAGCCTATTGGTGCATTCTTCTCTATTGTTCTAAAAGGTAATGGAAACGCTATGCTCGGAGCTGCCCTGGGAGGCCTCACAGCCGCACACACACTGAAATGTTAGTGTGCTGGCGAGCTGCTTGCTGTTATGGTTCTGCTGTCTGGCTGAGGCCGACAGAATCCTCTGTTAGTCACAGACAATCACTGGAGGCTTGCCATCGTGATATAAAAAGAATTAAGTCATTTCTCCTGAACTTAGATGAGGTGTTTGAGGAATTTAGTCCTGCAGCAGCCGCTCATCTTAATTGACTACAAACCCTCAGAGCGCTCATTCTCCCGGTCTCCTGTTAAGGGCGGCACGAGGCCTTAGAAGTGTCAGGCTCACAGCAGCTCTGGGAGCTCACGAAGCTGAAGGTGTGAAATGATTTACCTCGTGACCATGAGCAATACCAAAGACACCAAAGGTAGGCAGTTGGGTGAACTCAACACACTTCCCAGCATGCCTCAGCCTTTCGTACCGTGCATCCTGTTGGACTTCACAAACTCCTTGTCTTCTTTGTTGACACTAAAGGGGCGCCAAGTAAACTTCTGGATGTTCTCATCGAGATACCCGCTGAAATTCTCATCAAAGACTGTGAACAGCAGGTAAAATTCCTTATCTATTCCTTTCTAGAGAAAATGAAGAAACCAAGACATACAATGTACAGCTTGAATATCCTAAAATTCACACAAAGTGGTTATCCACATTAGCCGTAGACCGTCATTTCGTAAGTCAGGACTCTGAGTGCGGTCTGTCTGTTGCTGTCCTCGTGTCTAACACGTGCTGTCCAAACCATTCTCTCTCCTGTTGCTTGCCTCACAGCAATCCTTAGCAATGGTATACGGTTGCCTCTCTCTCCGTGACGTTATGTAAGCTCAATGACCCCCTTCCTACCCGCCTGCTCTTCCTGTAGTCTACACATTTCTATCATTGTGTGCTGAGGAGAGAGAACACAGGAGGGGGAGGAAAAGTAAGAGGGAAGAAGTTGAGGAGGGAAATAGGAAAGAAGGCGGGGAGGAAGGAATGGACAGAAGGTGGAACTGGGAGTTTAATTGACTGGCTCTATGGAGAGCAATGATGGTCAGAATCAACCTTATGTCACCTGATCATAGTCTGTGACCCATCTTCAGCTCTGGGAGAGTTAGTGGCTGACAGACTGAAAGGAAACTTTACTCTCTAAGACCCTCCCTCTCTCTGCCTGCCTAGAAGAATCGTGACCAGGTTTTAATCTACAGAGAGACTGACATATTTTCTAAGGTACCTTTTACACTACAAATGACTTTGCTTGTTTGTTTGCCTTTTGAGACAGTGTTTCTTTGTGTAACAGCCCTAGCTGTCCTAAAACTAGCTCTATAGACTAGGCTGGCATTGAACTCACAGAGATTCATTTGCCTCTGCCTCCCGAATGCGGGGATTAAAGGCATGTGCTACCACTACCCAGTGTTACAAATGATTTTATCTTGGGCCAAATGGTTTTATTATTAACTAAACATTTTTTTTTACTATTTTTTCTTGTTGTCTGTTTTTAATCAATCTTGAGTAAGTAGTCTTACTATATATAATATTTGACTTAGCAACATTCTTTGAAGACTATGAGAAATTGTCAAAGTTTTCATTGAGTAGATACAACAGAAAGAAAAAGAAGGAAACTTTCTTTTCTGTTTACAAGTAGTTTCCGTCTCTTAATCTCTTTGACTTAGGACTTCCTGACAGTGATAAGCAGGTTAGCGTACTTGGGATAGGAATGGTTAGATGCTGCCAAGTCCCCAGTTCTAATGACCTTCAGATTTACTAGCTGTAGTTCCTTGAGTATCACTCAGTGTCTCTTTGGGCCTCTGCTTCTTCACCTTTGAAATGTAAACCACCACAGGGCACTGCCTTCTGTTGCTGTTGAGGCACAGGGCACACACCCACTGTGTTTCATAGCACAGCTTTCTAAAGCTGCTTCCTCAGAGAGATAACTGACAATCCAAGACAGACCAAGAATTTTCTGTCCTGGACAAACAGTCCTTGAGCCCCTGTAAGAGGCCTGTACAATGCCAGATACTGTAAGATACAGCACTTAAGAGAATTAGCCTGCTGTTTCTGATTGGGAGTGGTTGAGTGAGCAGATTTTCCACTTTTCATGAGTGAGTTTAAATTGTGTAACTGCAATTTGGAACCCTAGGTTTGGTCCTGTCCATCCATACATCCACCCAAACCCTGGAGCAGGGTCATACAAGAAGCTGTCTATGTGCCTTCTCTTTCTTTCGGCCACCATGATTGATTTCCAGTGACTTACAGCAACCCTCGGCTTTGACACAGTCTAGAATCACCTGGAGATTCTGATTGGACTCTGATTGGTGTGGAGTGGTTGGATAAAGGAAGCCGGAAATGCTCATGGATGTGGCCAAGTCAGAGACCTCTCTCAGCAAGAAGGATCCCAATCACACACCCTTACAGATGTTGAAGAGTCAAGAATTAAGGCAGCAGATAGCTAAGAATGCCAACCAAATATCAACCACACCACAAACAGAAATGCTAAGATCTTAAGTCATGGTCTTAAGTTTTCAAAAATTAAACAAACCCTCATAACCACAGAAGTCAGTTTCAGAAGGCAATGCTTTGTCGCTGGCCGTTGCTGCTTAACTTAACCTCCAGCTACACTGCCAATCCTTCCTATCCACCACCCTGGGAAGAGTATGGTGACACTGGTGGCCTACCTGTGTCCCATCAGCATTGAGGGCACCCTTTTTACAGACGAGCAAAGGTCCCACGAGCCCAGCACTAGTGTCCTTGATTGGCTGGACTGCTGAGAAGTAAAGATAGGTCAGGCAGGGGGGATCTTCATCTGTCGGGCTGACACTCTCCGGCACTGTCCATCTGTAGGTGAAGGTTTCACCTGGCTTGACATGAGCCCCTGGTTTCAGAAACCCTGAGGATACAAATGAAACAATTTGACAAGCCAAGAACGTTAAACTTGCCAGGCTGGATCTCAGTCCTGCGTGAATCTCTCTGATGACATATTTTAAAAAAGGAAGGTTATTTTTTTCTTTTAAATTCTACCCTGAGAACCGCTGGACCTCAGATGCTATTTTATGAGACAAACACTGAAATCAAAGTGTTTGCAGGTTGTATTCTGTTTTGTTCTCACACCATGCTTAGCCAGCCAGTTTTAAATGAATGATAGTGTTCCATTCACACAACTAAACACAAGTCTGTAAGATAGCACCAAATAACTTCTACGTGAAACATATCATACTCAGTCCTACAGAAGACACCTGAGAAATTCAGCAAGAAACCTATCTTTGGGGGCTGGAGAGAAGGCTCAGCAGTTAAGAGCACATATTGCTCTTGCAGAGGACCTGAGATCAGTGCCCAGCATCCATATCAGGAGGCTCACAACAGCCTGTAACTCCAGTTCCAGGAGATCTAATACCTTCTGATATCAGTAAAGACCTACACACACACACACACACACACACACACACACACACACGCATGCACACATGAAACACATGCACACATGAAACGCGCGCACACACACACACACACCAATGCTGGGGTTACAGAATGCTCCTTACTGCTCCCAGCTTTTGTGTGGGTGCTTGGGATCCAAACTCAGGCCTTCATGCTTGCACAGTAAGCACTCTACCTGCTGAGTCACCCCCCAGAACCTCTGTCTCCTTCCTAACCCTTCCCTCACTCATCCTGTGTCCTGGGTAAGCTGGGTGGAGACTTACCATCTATATTCGGGGCTGCGTCCGACCCCTTGTCATAGAACACTCCATGGGGTAAAATGCTGTAGACCTTGTCAGCTTTGTTGGCAAAGGTCACTAGCAGGGTGTCCCCCACCTCTGCCTTGATGACTGGACCTGGGAAGCCAGAGAAGAGGATGAAAAGAGACAGGAGAAACAAATCAGAGTATTCTGACGTGATGTCTACTCCCAGGTGAATATACCCCTCAACATCAGAACGCATATCCTGTACCAAGGATTCCAAGATGGTCCTGGGTCTCAGAGGGCATCTTTCTTCTACTGAAGGTGGCATCAACATATTCCGTGTACCGAGCCTTCCAATATCGTCCTCCTATTCTGTTTTCAGCTTGTGTGAAGTACGCTGCAGAGTCACTGTGAAAAGACTTGGGAGTCTGAGAATCTATCCCGATGCATCTCCCAGATGCACTCATCCTGGAACCTCATTTTGCATCTGTTCCAGGGGATCAAACACTCTCTTCTGGCCTCACAGGCACCAAACTTGCACGTGGTGCATAATCATGCATATAGACAAAATACCTATATACATAAAATACAATTATTTTTTTATCAACTTGAAAAAGACTTGTCATATGGAAGCCCAGAGACTTAAGAGGCAACACTAGACTTGGGTTTCGAAGGAAAAGTGTCATTTAACTGGACAGGGAGGAAAAGGACGGAGAGGCTGTGCAGCTTGCACAGCTTCCCTTAGATCTCACGGCTTATCTCAGTACAGAGTTCCTTATCCCCTGATACTGCCCCACATGGGCAACAGCCGTCTCTTCTGTGGTGCAGTTTCTCAGATGGCCCTGACCGCCATTGTTTGTTTACACTTAAGGCATTCTCAGGAAATGCCTGGTACACAAAGGAGAGAGTGGATGAGTGAGCGAGTGAATGAGCAAGTGTGTTATGAATGAGTGGATGACAGAGTGAACGAGTGAATGAGTGAGTGTGTTAATGAATGAGAAACTGAAGGAGTGATAATGAATAGCTCTTTGGATAAGTGAATCTGAGTGAATGAATGAATAATTAAGTGAGTGAGCAAATGAGTGAGTTAGTGAACCAGTGAGCATGTCAATGAATGAGTGATTAAACAAGTGAGCGTGTTAATGAGTGAGTGAACGAGTGAGCGTGTTAATGAACAAGTGATGAGTGAGCGTGTTAATGAATGAATGAGTGAACGAGTGAGCATATTAATGAACAAGTTAGTGAATGAGTGAGCGTGTTGATGAGTGAGTGAATGAGTGAGCGTGTTAATGAACGAGTGAACAAGTGAATGTGTTAATGAACAGTGAATGAGTGAGTGTGTTAATGAACGAGTGTGTTAATGAATGAGTAAACAAGTGAGCATGTTAATGAATGAGTGAACAAGTGAGCGTGTTAATGAACGAGTGAGTGAACGAGTGAGCATGTTAATGAACGAGTGAGTGAACGAGTGAGTGTGTTAATGAACGAGTGAGCGTGTTAATGAATGAGTGAACGAGTGTGTTAATGAACGAGTGAGTGAACGAGTGAGCGTGGTAATGAATGAGTGAATGAGTGAGCGCGTTAATGAAAGAGTTAGTGAACGAGTGAGCGTGTTAATGAATGAGTGAGTGAACGAGTGAGCGTGTTAATGAACGAGCAGATGGTGAATGGATAAGTGAATGAATTGTGAGTGAATGAATGACTGATAAATGAATATCACTTCAGATAAATGAATCCGTGAGTCAGTGAATCTGTGAGTGAGTGAATGAATGAGTAATTGAACGAGGGAGCGAATGGGTGTTTCTAGAGTTTTGATCTAACCAACAATCTCAAATCACTGCTTTCCCACTGCTCAGCAGCCTGCGCCTTTCCGAACAGAAGCAGAGCAGGAGTGGGTGGGGGGAAGCATAAGTAATTAATTCATTTTAAAAATAAATTAATTTTAAAAAATGAGGATTCTACAAGCTACGACATCATAATGTCTGCCATCGGAAACACAGAGAGATAGACCACAGGGAAAAGTCTATTGCACATGTCTCTGGAGAGGAATTAGAAACACCAGCAAAGTTCTTACCTGCCAGATGCATTCAGGGGAAACCCGGTGAATTTATCATAGCCTTGGGGAGCATAATCCCAAAGGACCTTTTCGGCGGCTATGAAGTAGTGTCTCTGTTGACCCTGCATCTTCGAGTGAGGGACATTACTTCTGCAGTTACCCACATCGTACTGGCCCAGCATACCAGCTGTGGACAGAGGAAACACAGGCCTGGGCATGGATAAGATGCTCAGGAGAAACTCACAGAGCTGACTTCATCAGCATTTGAAACTTTTATACAGAAAACTGGATGACAAACAATGTTAACAAGACAGGATAAATGGTGTGTGTGTGGTGTGTGTGGGGGGGTTAATACATTTAAATGCAACAAATATTAACAAATTAAAGTTAATTAGTCTAAAAAAGAAAAAAGTAAATCCCCAGTAGATAATGGGCAGGGTACAGGATTGGGTTCTTCGGGAAAGAAGTAACAGCAGTCAGTAAACAAATGGAAAAGTTTCTGTCTTTACTGTACTTATGCAGCACCATTGTTTGTGGATAGAACTGATAGCATCTAAGATTCACAATTCCCAGGGTTGTCAGACGGGCGGAGGGCAGGCATGCTCGCATGCCGTGGGTGGGTGAGCAACAGTGTCTGGTAGGGAATTAAGCAGTGTGTCTGAAGCTTTAAAAAAAATCCAATTTTGACCCAAGAATTCCAAATCCAGGATAAGAAGACAAATCTGTAACTCGTTACAGCAAAAAGGAGAGAAAGCAGAAGTGTCGAGCGGCAGAGCAGCGGGGACGCCAGCTGTGGACCTGTGACGCTGGGGGCATCAACACTGACGAAGTCACTCTGCTCACTCACACGGAAACACGGCCACAGACTGCTGAGGAGTAGGGAAGTAGCTTCAGGGAAGTGGAAATAGAGCAGCTTTATTCCACCAAGTGCAGAGCTATCTCTAGATGGGGCCATTGGTTACAAAACTCAAATTACAGGAGCTGGAGAGAGGGCTCGGTGCTGGAGAGCACTTGCTGCTCTTGCAGAGGACTCATGTCTGGCTCCCAGCACCCATTTGTGGCTCACAGCTGCCGATAACCCCAGTGGCAAGGGGTCCAACTCCCTTTTCTGGCCTCTGTGAGCATTCTGTGCACATGGTTCATGTGCATACATGCAGGCAGGCAAAACACATACACATAAAACAGGAATAAATCTTTTTAAAAAGATAATCACATAAATTTATGCTTCATTATAATATTTTCTGATAGAATGGGCAATTCAATAAATATTTTATATTGGTTACTGTATAAATACCCATTTGTGGCTACAACTGCCAGCTAGACCAAGCTTCCATATTAGTTTCACAAGGCGATTGTTGTCTTGGTTTAGATCTAAATTTGAAATTCATACATGAGAAAGTTTCTTCCCAAATTTAAGAGCGTGTGCAACATTAAGAGTAGGAACCTGGGGACTGGAGAGATGGCTCAGCAGTTAAGTGTACTAACTGCTCTTGTAGAGGACCCAGGTTCAATTCCCAGCACCAACGTGGTGGCTCACAGCCATCTTTAACTCTTATTCCAGAGGATATGACCACCCCTTCTGATCTCTGTTGGCACCAGATACACACATGGTACATAGACATGCATGCAAGCAAACTCTCATATACATAAAAATAAAATAAAATCAATCTAAAACTAATTTTTTTTTGGGTTTTCCGAGACAGGGTTTCTCTGTGGCTTTGGAGCCTGTCCTGGAACTAGCTCTTGTAGACCAGGCTGATCTCGAACTCACAGAGATCCGCCTGCCTCTGCCTCCTGAGTGCTGGAAACTAATTTTTAAAAGAATAGGAACCTGTCTTGTCCATCTGGTCTTTTCATACTATTGTCCAGAACTTATTAACTGGGTTGAGTTTAGCTGGAATAACCCAGATGACTGACACCAGGACCAGCTGCAGAAGGGTAACAGGAACAAGGAAGTGTTATCAGTATCACCCAGATGTCAGGACTCTCGCTATTAGCATCTGCGTGTGGTAGTAGCATCCACATTCAACCAGACTTTATTCATCTGGGTCTTTGTCACTGGCATCTATTTTTCTTCCTGTTTTCATCATCTAAGATCAGGCCCTTTGTGCGGTGTAACTCTGCTACTGGTCCCTGGCTGGTGCAGGGGCCAGTGTTTCCCCAACGGGGTACGTTCTGCGTGTGTATGGTGATCATCCCAAGCCACTGTACTGAGCACAGCAAAGCCCCTGAGTGCCTGGGGGTGTGGATGTCATACCTGGTGCAGACACCTGTCAGCTTCTCAGCCTGGCCATTTAAGTCCCTCCCTGCAGGGTCATCTGCCTTCCTAGTCTCTCTTATGTCCCTTTGTCACAAACCCCACAGGAAGTGAGACACACTGTGGGTTGTCTCGAGGAACCAAGACCAGGACATCCAGCAAGCACACAGGTCAACTTTTTTTTTCTTTTTAGAATCTGCCTACGCTGAGCACAGAACGGTATCTGCCAATGGACATTTGTCTCCATATAAAGAATGTTCTGTCAGAGCCGTGCAGAGCTGAGCTGAGCTGACACAGCACTTACGATGATCAGGAGGAAACTCAAGAACTGGCTGGGGAAGACGCCTGAGCACACCAGGACTTTCATTTTCAGTTGCTGTGGCCTTTCCTCCCTCCCTCCACTCATTCCCTCCCCACACATCTAGGCTCAGCTTAGGAGTTCGCTCCCCAGGAGCCCCGCAGACTTCACTACGGAAGTGAGCAGCACACCCACTGGGAGTTTATGTTGTCCACTCTGTGCACTCTGTAAGTTCCTGTAAAGTTTCAGATTCTTCTTAGGGACATTATTAATAAACACCTGTAGGGGGCGCTAGACAAGTGCGTACTGTGTTTTTGAAGATACTCAATAGTCAAGTAGATGCAATGAATGTGGGCATCTACTCAAGAGCAGTGCGAGGTGAACTTCCCATGCCAAGCTTCTCCACACAGTCTCCATCCATTTCTTACCTTGCAGATGGTCACTGACTTGGCAGGTTATCATCCATTTCCCTGGATTCTCCACTACCATCTCCGCGGTGAGGAAGGTGGCTGGGAACAGGTTGACAACATCTGCCCGGTGCCCTCTGGTGATGAAGGTGTTACCATAAAAATAGATGGAATGGATGTCTATCTCATTCCCCATCCCAAACAGGTGCCAGGACACAGATTCACCAACACACATCTCGGGCTCGGGGAAGTTTCCAAAAAGGAATCCATTGAGGGCTGCAAACACAAACACACTGGTGGAAGACACTCCCCTGCAGACGTGATCAGGACCGAAGCCTTGGCAACATACTCACCAGCAAGGCTGGACAGTCAGCGTGGGTCATTGCTACAATGTTTTCCTGCAGCAATCTCCGACCTGGAAAAGTCTCACTGCTCATGGTGTGAGAATCAGTGACTGGGCACTCAGCCCCAAATGGGGCACCTGCATCAACCCTGCCCTGAAAAGTCTCAGGAAACATTGTGACGAGGGGGTTGGAAAGAGCTTAAGAGTGGCAGGATAGGGAAGGCTGCTGTGGAGTGCTGGCTTCTTCATGTGGTATGGCTGCTGCCCTCATGACCTTACGGCATCTGTGGTTACCTGGACAAGATGAAGCCAGTTAAAAATCCCAGCAGAGAGAAGGGAGGGACTCGGGAGTGTATGAGGTCTAACTGGCAGTTGGTGGGTGCTGAGGGGCGGAAAGTCACTTTTCTTTGGAAGTATAGTCATTGATAGGTTGATCATGGCCCACTGGGTGGCCATGGCATGCTCAGGCACATATGGGCAGTATCAATTGGACAGTAGGTTAAAAAAAAAATTTTAAATAAAGTTATGAGGCCGGGACAGAGACGTGACAGAGGCCCTTGGAGCAGCAAGTAGGGGAGGTACAATCAAGATGCATTGTATACATGTATGAAAATTTCAAAGAATAAATTAAAGTATTATTTTGGGGGCTAGAGAAATGGTTCAGCATTTAGGAGCACTTCTGGCCTCCTCGGGCACCAGGCACAGACATGCATGCAGGCAAAATACATACACATTAAAAAAATAAAAACTATTGCTCCTAACGTGGTAATGGCTCAGACAACATCATTTATTCTAAGTCATTTTAGTGAATTTAAATTAATTGATTGATAAACTTTGTATTGATTTAACATCTTTTAAAGATCAGTTTCTCTTCCAGTTATTTCTTCTGTACTCAGCGTGTCTCCTTTGCTAGGATTAACTGTTTGCAGACTCCTACTTCTGCACACAGGGTGCTTTTTATTCTAAAAGTAAGTTAGTTTTGCTTTTACGCAATTCATTTCTTTGTGGGGTGGATTTCACTACAGAAGAATAAGTCCCGAATGGTGGGGGAGGGGCTGCATAGGTAGCTGAGTCTTGAACTTTTTGGTTTTCTGCAATGTTTAGGGTCTCATCCCCAAGTTCTGAAGAACAGAGATAAAACTGGTCCCAGCAATGATTTCCACTCAAGTCCTGTTTTCGTGGCTTCCTGTCCTTTTCTTCTCCTCCCTTTCCTTGCCTCCTAAAACATTTGCCAAGCACCACTGCATACAAGATTGATGAAGTCACCACAGAGAAGATGGATGGCATGTTATACAAGAGAAAACGTGTGTACTGACGTGGTCCTGCCTGACTGTGTGTTAGAAGCAGAGGCAGTCAAACGGAAATGCATTGACTGTGGGCCTTCTTGTCCAGGCTCTCTCAGGCAGATCTCTGGGACAGATCCCCTGGCCTCAGTCTTGACTCAGACTCTGACCCCATTACATACTGCAGCTCCTTTCTTTTACAACTGAGTGTACACAGGTCTGGTGTACATGAGGGTTTACTAAGTCCAGATGATTTAAAGAATGCCCAAGAAACAACAAATTCACAAATATGCATTTAAACTCCATGCATGGCATAGTTCTGAGAATTTCACAAAGGCTTGGAAGATAGTTGCTGGATAAGCAGAGAGTCATTATGTGGTGAGATTTTATTCTCCCTTCTGACAGCCTAAATCCACCCATCCTCTGGGCTTACCTCGGTGCCCAGTCCCTTCCTGATTATAAGGTTCCCTTCTGTTTTCTGTACTGTCTTGTCAGTACAATGTAGCACTTGTCTACTTAGTGTAGCTGGTGTATCTGGCCTTGTCCTGCCTCAGATCGTTGGGATTCAAGGTGTGCTGTATCTCATGTCACTTCCAAACCACTGTCTTCCCAATCTACACCATCTCTCAGAATGAGGTCCAGGTTCCCATCTGTCTTGCTTCCCTCCAGTGCCTCATCATGCAGAGGCCCCGCTGCGCATCTGAGCTCATGGCAAACACTCACCATGCATCTTATTGCTCCTCTGGAAAACAGCGTCAGTCTTATCGACGGAATTCGGGTCGGTGCAGAAATGCCTGATGTTTTCATCCAGGTACCAGCTCTGGTTCTCATCCACAAGAGTGAACATGATAACAAACTCTCGGTCCACGTCAGTCCTTACCCCTGAGTATCTGTTCAGCACACCTTCCAGGAACGCCGGAAGAGTGAAGGAAAAGCAATTAGACATCAACTAAGCCCAAGTGAGGCGTCTCTCCTGCCAACAGTGTCCAGTAAGCTCGATAGGGGTAAATCTGAATAACCCACATCCTACAGCATGCAAGCAGAAGCCGGCTCTAGCAAATGACAGAACTGTAGAAGAGTCCCAAGGCTCGAGCAATGTGGACTTGGAGGCCTGGCTGCTCCCTGAGGAACAACTAAAGACAGCGCAGACACTCATGGAATCAACAAAAGCAAACTGAAGGTATCGCTGGTCACTGGCTACATTATTCGCTCTCTGACATGTAGCTGACGGAATTTTATTTTTATTAAACAGAACTCTGCCATGATTTTCAACAAGTGTCTGGACTGTCTGCTCTGCCATAGTGTCAGCATGACCTTCCACATGGCCTAAAGAAAGAATAGAGGAAGACACACATCCTATTTGAAGCAAGAAAGGTAGCAAAGGGAGACCCAAATCTTATGCACACTTTCAACATCCCCCCATTTCCTAGGAAGAAGCTTTTGGGGGTTCAGAGACTGCCTACCTTCCTTGCACACCAGCAGGGGTCCAATTAGCCCAGAGCAGATATCCTTAGGGGCGTCAATGTGCGAGTGGTAGACCCAGGTCAGGCAGTTGGCATCTGCCGGGGCGGGTGCGTACTCTTCTCTCACTGGCCAGACATAGGTGTAGTTCTGGCCAGGGGGGACCATATCATCATCCTTGTTCTTTCCAGATGTCCCATCTGGGTATAAGGCTCCTTTCAACCAAAACAAAAGACGCTATTAAAACCCAGAGATTTGACGCTGCCGCAGAGAGGGTAGAACTTTAAAGTCGAATATAAGTGAGTTTCAGTGTATTTGCTGTGGAACTTGAGGAAGCCTGCCACGTTCTTAGTGCCCTGGTTTCTGCTGGCAAAGTCAGAATGCTGAGGTCTGTACCCACAAAGACAGGAGAACTCAGCAAGGAAATATGTACAGATTGCTTCTCCCAGAAACACAGACTTCCAAATAAAGATGCTGATGACCCTGCTGTACAGGTCCGAAGGGGTTCAGGTCTCCTCACTCGCCATTGTCTTGGGACAAGACAGACAAGTAGCGAAGGGAATAATGAACACCACTTGGGGACTTATTACAGATTCATCCCCTGTGTGGGTGGCACAAGAGATAAGAAAAGGGGTTTAGGGTTCTCCTGGCTTCCAAACATATTACCATCTTGTGGGACAGAGTGGGTTTGTATTATGAACACATGCTCAGCTAGAGAACAAAGCAAAGTACTGCGAAGAATGTAATTTTAGATGATTTTGAAGGCTGTGTCTTTGAAGCTGAATATATCAAAGTCCAAGAAAACAAAACATTCTATACACATGGAGACATACAAATTGTTAGCAAAGCATTAGCAGACCAATATTTAGACATTTACTATTTCATGGACAAATAAGATTTAGCTTCATGATATCAAAGTTGCAAATCATTTAATGGAACATATAAAGGGATTCAAGGGCAAGTATCCAGGACTCCCCTGAAAAACTCTCAGCCACCTGGGAGTAGAAGACTTCTTCCTTAACTCAATAAAGGCAACTAAGAAAACTCCACAGCCGACATCAAGCCTAAGGAAAAGCAACCACTTTCTTTCAAAAACTGAGAACAAGATGTCCACTCTTGACACTACTATCATTAAATATTATCTCAAAGTTTTGCTAGGATAATAAGGAAAAGAAAATGAAATCCATATAGGTTGTCAAGAAAACAGTTAAATTGTCTTTCTTTATGATGCTGCTGCATTTTTAAGCTACAGGGAACAAGTTAACCCAGAGAAGGAAGACCCACGCCCAATACACAACATCAACTCTTTTTCTAGATACAACCAAGAAACCATCCAAAAGAAAAAAAAAAAGAAAACAAGAAAAGAAAAAGCAAGATAGATGAAAGGAAGGAAGGAAGGAAGGAAGGAAGGAAGGAAAAAAGAAGGAAAAAAGGAAGGTGCAAAGATAAATATAGATTAATAGAGCATATTGAGACCCTCAGTTGAACCCCTTTCTCTTAAGCTCACTGATGTTTGGAAACAGTCAGTGACTAATTCATCTCTTCTCCCCAGGTCATTCTCTTGGTCCTACCGGAGACTTGATCAGACATTTGTAATAAGCTATGTACTGTTGTGAGCAAAACTGAATGGAGCCTGGTCGTAGGATTGTGTGTGCCTATAATCACCACACACTCATGATGCTGAAGCAGGAGGATCCCTGCCAGTTCAGACTGACCTGGACTACCAAGCAACACTATCTAAAAAGAAAAAAAAAGAGTCAATCAAGTGCCCATAATCACATGGAGAGAATGCCTGGCCATTGCACTGAGTTTTAACAGAGCCCTAGCTAAGACTTGCCACATTGGTGTACAGGAAGGGCAAAGCAAGAGACTAGTATACAGTGGTGGGGGGGTTAATGGGGACAGGCGGCCTGTGTCAAGCACAACTCTACGGTCACTATCTCCACACATTTCTTGTGGATCTTGATTCCTCCGGAGAAGGCTTCCTGAAGAAGAGCCCTATGGAGGATTGCAGTGGTTTCTAGCAATCCCTTGAACTGAGTTCAAACCAATCTGAGTCAGGAGCTCATGGTCTTTAGAGATGCTCTGAAGGGTTTGTGATATAAATATAAATATATTTTTGCTGCACATGCACACACACACATTGCACATGTAGCCCAGGCTAGCCTCAAATTCACCATTTATCTAAGCTAGCCTTGAACTCCTGGTCCTCCTACCTCTACCTCCAAATTGAAGCATTACACAGGTACACCACCTTTATGAGGTACTAGAGACCAGAGAGTGTGTTACATGTGCTAGGCCAGTACTCTGTCAGCTGAGCTACGTACCTGCTCATGTGGTATTGTATATGCTATGGCCCGGGATCATTATCGACTTGACAGAATTTCGGGAGACATGCCTGTGGACATGCCCGTGAGAAGTTATCTTAACTGGGTTAATTGAGATATCTAAAAGTGAGTGGCACCATTGCATGGTGGACCTGAAATGCCCCTAATGTCGAAGACTTGCTCTCCTGAGGGAAGGTCATGTTCCTTTGGTGGAGCTGAGCAGAGCCTAGTGGAAGGTCTTGAGGTCACAGTAGATTAGGAGGGTACAGTCACAGGGCACTGGGGGGAACAGTGGATTCGATTCTTTCCTCCTGTTTTTCCTGGTCTCACCCATGAGGAAGTGGTTTTAGCAGGCCACATGCTTCCTACAGGGATGTGCAGCCTCCCCCATGAGTCCAACAACTGGGACCAGTAAATCATGACTGAACCTCCCCGACTGTGAGACCAGATCTTTCTATTTAGGAGTTGGTTGTCTTAGGTATTTGCCACAGTGATGAAAACCTAACACAGTTACAAATATATGTGCGTCTGATGGCTGGAAAGTCTTTGTATCTCAGAAGTCCAGCCCAACAGGGCTTCAGTTTTTAGATTACCAGGGAATCAGGAAACTTGAGTGCCAAGGAGAACAGGAGTGCTGCACAGGGGAACCCCGAAGGCAGTGGCTTTGAGACAGTCACCCCACAGCACCGCTGTGACTGCAGACAGGAGAGGCTGTCTTCAGCCAGTGCTTCCCAGACACTACTGACAGGCATGGAGGAAAGCTGTCAGCTTTAGGGCTGTGCTGGGCTCAGAACCCTGTTCAGAATATAGATAGATAGATAGATAGATAGATAGATAGATAGATAGATAGATAGATAGAGAGAAGGGGGGCTGGGGAAGTAGCTTAGTTAGTTGGCATGTGTGAAGCCTGGCATTTAGTCTTCAGCACCACATAAACCAGATGTGATGTTGCATGCTTGTAACCCCAATGCTTGGGAGTAGAGGCAGTAGGACCAAAAGTCCACAGTCAGCCTCAGCTATGTGAGACCCTGGAATACGAAAGAGAAGTAGGAAGGAAACGCGAGAGCCGGGAGAGAACAGAGGGAAACAGTGAGCATTAGAATCAGGGCGCTCTTTGCAACCTTGCAATGTCAATCAGAGTTATCCCATGAGTGAAACAGAAACAAAATCACCTTCCGAATCCTTGTTGTAGAAAACACCATGCGGATGCAAAGAGTAAGGTCTGGAAGCGAAGTTCTTCAGGTGGATAACTATCACGTCTCCCACTTCTGCCCTCAGGATGGGACCGAGGAAGCCCAGCCAGGGGGGCTTGGGGATCTCCGTGGAGTAGCTCCCATCTGTGTAGTGTCTATAAACCGCCTTCTTGTAGATGCCGCCTATCCTGTTGGGCCCTCGTTCGAGAAACAAGGTTGCAAGTCTGGAAGTGAGAAAGCAAATGTTTCACTTGCAGCTCAAGGAGAACCTGCCATTTGTCCTTAAAGGGTCATCAGAGGCCACACTATGTATCAGTTACCTCTGTAGACTCTGCAAGATTACTTTTACTTTGCCAGTGTGGAAACAAGGTACTGCTGGCTAACTGACAAGCCAAATGACATAAACAGTGCCCACAGACAAACTGGAAAAAGCCAAGTGTTCTAAAGCCACACTCTCCACTTGCCCCTTCCAGGTCACAGGGTCCTCACTTTTTACTTATTTGCTTGTTCATCGTGTGTGTGTGTCTATAGTGTGCTCAGGTGTATGTGTGTGTGCGCTGGTCCATGTATACATATGTGCACATTTGTACCGAGGCTGGAGTCAAGCCTCAGTTATCTTCCTCAGTCACTGTCCACTTTGTTTTTTGAGACAGGGCCTCTTGCTTTCACCTAAAATGTGGTGATTCAAATAGGCTGGCTGGCAGTGAGCCCCCAGAATCTGCCCGTCTCTACATCCCAGCACTAGAATTACAAGCACAGCCCCCCAGTGTGGTAAGAACCTCCTGACTGAGCCATTACCCCAGCCCTTCCCCTCCGGTGTTCATTCAGCTCACACTTCCTGTGCCCTGCATGTGTGCCCAGTGCTTTGTAGGCTAAAGGGACTCTAATGGAGGGAAAGTGAAGTAGTACACAATACAGCGGAAGGCCGGGGTAACAGAGAAAAATGAACAGTGCACAATGCAGTGGGGGCCCGTGGAATGCAGTGGGGGGCCCGTGGAATGCAGTGGGGGGCCGTGGAATGCAGTGGGGGCCCTGTGGTAAGAGAGGGGAATGAGCAGTGCACGATGCAGCGGGGGCCCGTGGTAACCGAGTGGCTGATAAAACAAACACAGGCACAACGTTTCTTTTTTAAGAATATAATTCTTTCACCAATTCTTTGAGAACTTCCTGTGCGCATTCAATGTATCTTATCACAGTCACCCCCATTCTTCCTGCCTCCTTCCAGATCCAGTCCTATCCCCCATTCCACTTCCTAAATTCATGTCCTCTTAAAAAAATGTTATAACTTACCAGAGGCATTTTGTGCTGCCTGTATCTCCTGGGTGTGGGACCATCTCCTGAGCATGGCTGACTACCTGAGGCCACACCCCTTAAAGAAAAGCTGTTCCTCCCTCCTTCTTTCCCTCCCATTAACCCACTAGTGCCTCCATTGCACGAGAGGGCTCATGAGCCTTTCCTGCTCCGTGCCAGAGTGTTAACTGGCTTGATCTTGTACGAGTCTTCTGCAGGCAACCTCAGCTGCTGTGCGTTCCTGAGTCGACACTTCTGTTATACGCCTGTACCAGTTGCAAGCCTGGGACTCAACACTCAGGATTCAGAGGGGACACAGCCCCTATCTCGAAGAAGCTCCATTTTGGGAGGGAGACTTGTGAGAAGGAAGATTATGTACTGAGTGGGAGAGGCCAGGAGAGGCTTTCTGCACAAAGCGCTGCCTAAAGTAAGCTCCCACTGAGCTTCCTAGGGAGTTTAGGAAAGAGGAATCACAGAGACCAGGAGGAGGAGAAGGGCCGTCTGGAGGGCGGTGGTTCTGCCTGCGTAGCCCCGCTTGCCGTTCTCTGGTCTGAGAACACGTCTTCCCTGTGCTCTTCCTGGGTGTTCTGAGTGGGGTGCCAGTGACAGAGCAGGTGACACAGCTTCCCCTGTACATCACATCAGATGGGACTTGTGGCCTAGAACCTGGACCACCCTGACCACAGAGTCCAGAGACAGCATGGCCAGTTGGTTTAGTCTGAGAATCTGGGGATCTGTGAAGGATCCTTGATGACTATGGCCTTGTCACCTACAAAGCTCACCCATGAGAATAGTGCAACCAAGTTAGCAAAATACTGAAAATGTTGTAAGTTTATGCTTTTGTGTTAGGTCACATTTATAGCTGTACTGGCCGCAGGCTGGACACACTTGGTGGAGTTCCTGGTACCAGATAATTGACTCCAGAAGAGTCCACCTGATTGTTCTCTGTTCTCTCTCTAGTTGCTTAACTTTTGCTATAAAATCTAGGTGCCCCTTAGCCAGACTTCCCCACGTTCCTCTTCTGCTCAACAACAGAGCCAAGGCCCATGCTTCTTCTGAGATCGAGGCAGATTTTTTTAGACAAGATGAAGTCCATAGCCATATGTAATTGGGTCCACATAGTCGGGCAAGCCCCTGAAGAGACAAGATCACTTTGTATGAGGACCAGTGAAAACCTCTGCCTTGTCCCACGTCAGCATGCATGTTGCTCTAAGAACCTCCCAGCACGCCCCACGTGTGTCTCTATGTTAGTCCTGGGTGATCTTGAAGATCATTGTGCTGGCTTCCAAGAACAGACTGAGGACATAGTGCATACAGTGTGCTGGCCTGGTGTCTGATGCTGAGGATACTGAAATGAGTGTGGTCCCTGGATGTGGGCACTGGTGGACACAAGGAAGGGACAGGAGCTCTGATGTTCGTATAAAGACAAGGCAAACAAGAGGTCGTGATGGGCATGCCAAGTGGAAGAGGTAGTTTAAGCCAGGTGTCAAAGGCAGGCTTCAGTTTAGGGAAGCAAAAGCAGATTTATATGCCCAGGAAGCATGGTAGGAGGGCAACTGTGGGGAGACATGGGCGCTGGGAGAAAGCAAGCAGGCACATCTGTGAATACGTGTCACTAAGGTTCTCACACGGACGCTTGGTATGTCTAATATTTCAAGCATCTTTCTAGGTCAGTTCAAATTCTTTCTTTTTAAAAAATTAGGTTTATGTGTTTTATTTTATGTGAGAGTGTTTTGCCCGCATGTGTATGTAGATCAAGTACCTATTTGGTACCTACAGAGGTCAGAAGATAGTATCAGATACCCTGAACTGGAGTTATGGATGGTTGTGAATCACCATGTGGGTGCTGGGAATCCAACCCAGGTCCTCTGCAAGAGCAATAGCTGCTCTTAACCACTGAGCCATTGCTCCAGCCCCAAATTCTTCCTTTTCTCATTTCTCTTTATATTCAGTGCTCTGTTCAGAACACTAGACCAGTAACGGCATTTTCTAAAACGTGCTATGTCTGTCCTTGGCTGGTGATCTAATCAAAGGCAGATAGCTTTTATATCCGAAACTTGTACTAATTCCCTAATGTCCTGAAAGAGTCGCTGCTTGCTTGGGACCTAAGACAAAGTAGCAAATGAAACCTCCATGAATTTGTCAGGGATTGACAAGTCAGAGGCAGGAGAGTGTTGCCAGCTGCGCTTGCAGAAGAGCTCGGGTGGACACGCTTGAGCTTAAATAGCCGCTAGACATTTAAGAGTGGCAGGCATATTTTTGTCTTCTGCTTCACATCTGAGCAGCTGGTAGTGGCTGTATAAAAAATGGTGGAGCCAAGGTGCATCATGTGGGAAAATTAGGGAGTCACGAAGACGTCTGCTGTGGAGTGGTGTTTCGCCTGTGCTCCGGCTAGACAGGAGGCAACATGATGCTTCAGGATCTTTGAGTGTGACCTGTCTGCACACGGATGATGACATCATGCCTGAGTGTGACCTGTCTGCACACAGATGACATCATGCCTGAGTGTGACCTGTCTGCACACGGATGACATCATGCCTGAGTGTGACCTGTCTGCACACGGATGATGACATCATGCCTGAGTGTGACCTGTCTGCACACGGATGACATCATGCCTGAGTGTGACCTGTCTGCACACGGATGACATCATGCCTGTGTGTGACCTGTCTGCACACAGATGTCATAATGCCTGACACACCCTTGAGCCGTTTTCCTGGAGTGGTATGTCTAGGGAAGACCCCTTCCATGCTCACTCACTAAGTGCCCCTGCTAATCAAATGATACAGACCTTATCCCAGGATGCCTGACTCCAGGACACAGTTTGTGGCTATCATATCTCAGAAAGCCAGCGTGCTGCCATTGACTATAGTTTGCTGGGTCTACCTGTCAGAGCCTGCTGGCCTCTTACAAGCACCTTGCTTTTCTACATTACAAAAAAAGAGCAAAATTAAAAAGAAAATCATTTAAACAGAGTATAACAAGACATTCAGAGCAAGTTAAATCAATGGGGCCAGTAACAGGATTATCAAGAAAAGGTGCTAGCAAGCCTGAGGACTGGGGCTCTACCCGTGAACCCACCCACGTGGTGGAAATAGAGACCTGACTCTCACAAGTTGCCCTCTGACCTTCACCTGAGTACTGTGACACACACACACACAAACACACACACTAATTCATTTTAAAACATGACTATTCCTTTATCTTTCTAGCCTGTCTTAAGCCATCTAATATGACGATGTGCTCAGACCAAACACACCAGCACTAAGTCTGTTCCAATGACACTACCCTCAGTTTCAAGGTAGAAAAACTTTCATGGGGTTGAGTCCTCTGGAAGGTCAGAGCAGTCAAGTTTCGCCTCAAGGAGCCTAAAATGTCACTGCAGAGCTAAAGTACCATGGGGCAGTAGGAAATAACTTTGAAGAAAGAGAGTTCCTATGCCCGAAAGTTCTCTGGACTGAAGACTGTTTAGGGCTTAGAAAAAGGCTTTGCTTATGATGAAATTAGGGGACAGATCTTGGTGACCCCAAGGGTTGTGTCCACTAAAACCTGCTCTGCGGAGGACTAGTCTGGATGTCAGGATGAACTCCTCTCGGCACAGTGCTAAGGGAGGTCAGGGACTTCCACACCATGCAGCCTCCTCTCCTCACTGACTAGTCTCTCCTCCATGTGAGAACAAAAGACACACCCTTGCAGATGTCACTCAGCTGAGCCCCAAACCACCTGCCTGCCCCGGCACTGCCTCACTGTTCTTCCCAAGACACTAGAATATGCCAGCCCTGTCTGCCCTTGATGCTAAGTCAGTCAGGAGAACCTCAAGGAGGAAGATAGAAGCAATGGATTCAGGACCTCCCTGGAGAAAGCAGAGCCTTCCCAGAGAAAAGAATATTTCCATGGATCCACAGTGTATGTGTGAATACACAGCAGACAGCTGTGCACACGGTGTATGTATGAAGTCACAGCAAACAGCTGTGCACACAGTGCGTGTTAATACACAGTAGACAGCTGTGCACACGGTGTATGTATGAAGTCACAGCAGACAACTGTGCACACAGTGTGTGTGTGTTAATACACAGAAGACAGCTGTGCAGTGTGTGTGTGTGTGTTAATACACAGCAGACAGCTGTGCACACTGTGCATGTTAATACACCGCAGGCAGCTGTGCACACGGTGTGTGTGTATGTGTGTGTGCATGTGTGAAGTCACAGCAAACAGCTGTGCACACTGTGTGTGTTAATATACAGCAGACAGCTGTGCACACTGTGCATGTGTGAAGTCACAGCAGACAGCTGTGCACACGGTGGGTGTGTGGGTGAAGATACAACACACATCTGTGTATGTGGTGCCTGTTTGAAGTCATGGGGCAGAAGCCCCCTCTTGTGTTCTAGAAAGCGATTCTTCCTCCTCAGAAGGAAAGAACAGAAGCTCCCTGGGGAGCCAAGTAGAGAAAGAAGCTGTAACTCCAGAGTGCTATCTGTTCCATCTATGAGGGGGTACACTGTGGCTCAGAAGTTCCTCACCAGCAACTGTCTGAAAGCCAGGGTGGGGATTTCAAGTAACACAGGGGCATAAACTGTGATGGAGATGACCTCCAAAAGCCAGTAAAATTGGTGGTAGTTGGAGAGCATCTTTCAGTACTGTGGCGGGTGTCCAGGGTAGGACCTGGGGGTTCATGGCTCACAAGGTGTGTGCACCTCAGCAAAAATCCATTCCCTGCCTTGTTTGGGGTATGGTGAAGGTGAGTCAGAAACTCATGGCAGCAGAACAGGTGACCAGAGCAGATGTGGGGCTCTTAGAGTCACATAGGACTCAGCGTCATCTACGCCTGGAAAGGATACTACTCACAAAACGAAAACAGGACCATATCAGAACACCCAATACTGGGCAAAGAGGGTGGAGGCAAATTCCACATGAGAACCGAGAAGCCACTCCTTCCCTAATTAGATGGGTAATTTTTAAAAGCTATCTGGGTTGTGTACTCCCATATAATTCTTTTATTATGATTCCTGTAGTACCACCTAAAGCATGGGTCCTGCGTTGGCTCACTTGCTTTTCCCAGAAGCCCCTCAGAATACACAGAACTTGTGTTGAAAGAGAGAAAGAAAGAAAGAAAGAAAGAAAGAAAGAAAGAAAGAAAGAAAGAAAGAAAGAAAACCCCTAGAGCTTTGTGAAGTGTGTCTGGGAGAACAGAGCTCACCCAGTGTGAGCTTCATCACCTCCAGTACAGCTTTTCTCAGATCAAAAGGGCCCGGAACCACTCAAGTCTCTCTTTCCTAGTCTCTAGAAGTCCTTCAGATAAAGCAATGACCATTCCTTGTGAAAATGGAGGTCTAGATTGGTCACATGCTAAGGGAGGCAAGATTCCTTCAGAAACTTCAAGGGATGCTCCCAGCCTTAGCTCCTATGAGGAGTGTTGCTTTTATTTTGGACTCGTGGCCTCCAGAACCAGGAAAGAGTAAATCACTGATGTTTGAATCCACCTACTTTGTAACCATTTGCTCACAGGCATGAGAAACCAACACACCTCCAAGCATTGTGCCCATTTTCCTGAAGACCAACATTAAGCAATGCTGGGGAAGTCTCCCTGTACTTACTAGTCCCCCTGACAAGGACCACTGCATCTGTGTGACATGTGCAGGAAGGAGTCTTAGACCCTTAGCTGTCATACTTTATGTTCTCCAGATCTCAGGGGCCCTGCCCTGGAGGAAGAATGAGGAAGTGAGGACCAAGAGGATGCCCCTGACTGCGGGGAAACAGAGGAGACAGGGGCTTCCATATCTTCTCAGTGCCCACACTTCCCATTTTTGCCTCATAGCAGAATTGAATTCCATCTTAGAAGTCACATAATAATTGACCTTATTTTCCAGTCTCCTGTGTTTGAGTGTCCAGCGTGGTGCAGCTGGTTGGGGTTTCTGCTTCTTTTCTTTGTACTGGGGATTGAACTTGGGGTCTCACGTATAAGCACCCTGCCATTGAGCTCCACTCGCACATGGCTGGGTGAGGTGTCCATGACAGTCCTCCAAAGACTGGTGCAGCATAAATATCCCTCAAGAAGGAAGCTTCATGCTAAAGGATGGTTGACCCAAAAATACAGAGAGGCCCTAAATCGCCATCGCTCAGGCTTTCCAGCAACTTTTGGCTGCTCACATCTGGACTGTGTTTTAGCAAACATAAAATCTTAATTTGTTCAACATGCTCTTTTCTGGCATCTGTAGCCAAGCACTTATCTGTATAAGATATAGCAGCTCCAAGCTATTCATGGTTTTCAGGGTGTGTGGCTTGTGGGGTGTGTGTGTGTGTGTGTGTGTGTGTGTGTGTGAGAGAGAGAGAGAGAGAGAGAGAGAGAGAGAGAGAGAGAGAGAGAGAGAGAGAGGGGGGCGGGGGAGGGGGAAGGATGCCACAGTGTGTATATGGAAGACAACCATCATGAGCTTCCACCTCATCTGAGGTAAGATCTTCCTTTTGTTTGCCATGGCATAAGGTCTTCCAAGCGTTTTCTTGTCTCCACTTCCCATCTCACAGCAGGAGTGCTGGGATTTTGGGTGAACACTATCATAATGACATCTGGCTTTCTGTGGGTTCAGGTCTTCTTGCTTACACATCAACTGCTGCACCCACAGAACCGTTTCTCCAGCCCAAGTTTGCAAATGATGCCAACTGGAAACAACTGAAAACTCAAAAGCTGCAGTCCATCTAAGACCAAGCAATGATAAAATCAAAGCCTTGACTGAAAGACACATAAGGAAATGTTCAACATCCTTAGTCATCAGAAAAACGCAAATCAAAACAACTCTGAGATTCCATCTTACACCTGTAAGAATGGCCAAGATCTAAAACATTGATGACAACTTATACTGGAGAGGTTGTGGGCTAAAGGGAACACTCCTGTATTGCTGGTGGGAGTGCAAGCTGATACAGTCCCTTTGGATATCAGATGGCAATTTCTCAGAAAATTAGGAAACAACTTTCCTCAAGACCCAGCAACTTCACTTTTAGGTATATATCCAAAGGATGCTCAATAGTGCCACAAGAACATGTGCTCAACTATGTTCATAGCAGCTTTGTTTATCATAGCCAGAACCTGGAAACAACCTAAATGCCTCTCGACTGGAGAATAGATAAAGAAAATATGGTACATTTACACAATGGAGTACTAAACAACAGAAGAAAATGACATTTTAAAATTTGCAGGCAAATAGATGGAGCTAGAAAACATCATATTGAGTGAGGTAACCCAGACCCAGAATGACAAATATCATATGTACTCACTCATAAGTGGCTGGCTTTTAAAAATAAAACAAAGAAGACCAGCCTACAAATCACAATCCCAGAGAACCTAGACAACAAAGAGGACTCTAAGAGAGACATACATGGATCTAATCTACATAAAAAGTAGAAAAAGACAGGTTCTCCTGAGTATGTTGGGAACATGGGGACCATGGGAGAGTGAAGAAGGGGAAGGGAGAGGAAGGGAGGGGAACAGAGAAAAATGCAGAGCTCAATAAAAATTAATTTATAAAATAAAGCCATGAAAGTTGCTGTTCATCTAAGACCAAACACTGATAGGATGAAAACCTTGACTTTGTGCTAGATCTCATAGAAGCCTCTCTGCCTCCATCCTGTTCCCTCTATCAGCTTTCTTTCGGGTAGATGAAGATGTCTCTCTCTCATTCCCATTGTAGACCCTCCTTCTAGAGGTGACTCATACTCTGTCCTACCAATGGGCTGCTGCAGTGATGGTCAGGGGACCTTTCTCTAGGAGTCCCTCCAATGCGGGAGCTTTGCCAGAAACCAGCCACAGTCCTGATCAAGGGCATCTCACGTCCATAGGCAACCTTGTATTCCACTGGGAAGAAGCTATATGCATAGCGCTTGCCTAATAAGGTCTGTGATTTAAAAAAAAAAAAAACCCTCTGGCTTTAACTAAGATGACCCACTCAGCTGCATTAAAGAGCAGGGTTTACCACCGAAGCACAGTCACACCTTAATTAAGGTTTTTATGAGCCCCAGCAGCCCTGGCATGAAGGGATCAAAATGCTGACACAAATCCCAGGCAAATCAAAGGAGCCTGGTGTCCCCATTCCACCCAGTGAAGAGGGAGAGGAGCACACGGAGAATGTGTTTCTAAATAGAACACACTTCTGGAATCCTCTACTTTCTAGGAAATATTATTGCTTGAAACTCCCAGATTTGTTTTTGGACACTATGGCCAAGCAAAGGCATCACACTGGCAAGTTCAATTGCACTGTCCAGTTGTTAGAATCTCAGCATAAGAATTTCCACTTGTTTCTCTTCTTTTCTGCAGGACCACAAGCATCTCCATCCTGTTGAGTTTTGGGTTCCGAAAGTCTTGGCATTGCTGAAACTTTGATAGTCACTCCTTTCTCCTATTATCTTTTTCTTTTCAATTTCTCTTATCCAAAGTGAAAGCAACCAGAACAGCTCATAGCATTTTGGCTTCAAAGACTCAGAGCGCAGGCTTTCTGGTCTGCTCCACATGCAATACGGCCTCTATCAAGGCTCTGTGTAGTGGAAGGGGGTTAACACGTGGGGCCTTTCCCCTCTGTCTTCCTGGAGCTCTGACTCTGGCTGTAGAGGTAAGTGTGGGCTTACAAGCACGGAATAACACAGAGGGAAGAAAAACAGTCCATCTGTGTGTATGAAGAGGACCCCAGTCAGGTTAGAAGGGAAAGAGCTAGATCCACCTGGAGCTGTAGAAGAGAACTTCATTAATGTGGACTGAGGAGTTGACAGTCTCAAAGGTTGAAGGGGGACCTGAGGAATGTCTCAGCAGTTAAGAATGTATGCTGCTCTTGCAGAGGACCTGAGTTTGGTCCCCAGAACCCATGTGGACAGCTCACATCTGCCTGAAACTCCAGCTCCAGGGAACACAATGCCTCTGGCCTCTGAGGGCACCTTACATGCACACACCCACCACAAGCACACATTGTCTTTCATCTATTTTTTAATACTGGGGGACTTGATAAAATAAAATACAGAAACTCCTAAAACAATCACATAAGCACACTTCCATTCCTAGGTCTTCTGGGACTTCGATTTCAAGATCAGACATTTGAAAACCACTCCTCTGTTTCACTAATCTCTGTGGGAACCTCTCTAAAACTAGAAAACCAGGTAGGATTTTTTTTTTCACTTAGTGACAAAAATAAAATCCGATGCTCAAGTGACATTAGGGATGATTTAAACTCCCCCCCCCCCCTTGGCCACATTTAGAAACACAGTAGATGGTGTGGCAAGTTCAACACCACACATCAAAAACTAGAAGTCTAGATTGTCATTCAAGATTGCTCCATTCTGGTGAAACATTGGCACTTGAATCCCTGGGTCTTCTGAATGCTGAACATTTGTCTGAGTACCCAAGCAATGCCCTGCCAGGATGGAGTCTGTCCATCCCAATAACGTGACTTCCTTTTGCTTTAAAGATCCAGACGACTGACTTTTGGCTCTGTCTCCCAAGGGATATTGGGATATTGGCGCTGACAAGGTTCTTTGGAAGAAAGGCCACTCAGTGTATCGGGACCTTCTCTTCTCTTCATGGAGCTTGAGTGACTCCAGAGTGTGCATGGGGCTCATCTATGTCCCTCCATCATGGCTTCTTCACATGCAGCTGGGTATGTACTGGAGGCCACAATCAAATCTGTCAACTCGCCCTGAGTCACCTGCCACAGCCTGCAACTGTCCAGTAAGCACCTGGGCTAAACTGCCTTCTTTCAAAAGATAGCCACAGATCTAGACAAAAATGTCCCCTGAAAAAGGAGGTACTCGTAATCCAGCTATCATCAATGTGACATAATCTTGTGCCAGCAACTTCCAAAGCCAGGCACCCAGTTACAAGGAGCCAAAACTGGTGTAAGGGTGCCTCCCTCAGACCTGGTCCACAGAAATGGCTCCAATGAATCTAGTTCCTTTTCCTCCTCAGAATTCTCCTCCATGCTGCTGCCCTTCACTCAAAGCCCCTTCTTCTAGTTGAGGGGATCCAGAGAAAGACCCCCTCTTCTTCACGTTCCTGGCTTTGTCTAAATAGCATTTGAGTCTTGAGTATTTAAGTTATTTGGAGGTTTTTAAACAAATTCAAAAGTCAGTGTGGCTACTGACCATTTAGGACCATTTTTAACTTCTCTCTGAGAAGAAAGGAGATGAGATTAAATGCACCCTTGGTAAGAATTAAGACTTTCCTAGAAAGTTCACACACTGAGATTACTTCCTTCTTTCAAGGGTAGATTCAGCTCAGTAGGAAATGGTCAACTTTTCCAAGAAGTCGGTGACACGGAAGGAGGACACATGGGCCCTGGGGCCCAGACCATGTGTTTGATGAGGCCATTTGCCTGGTAAACTACAAGTGTTCAGCCTCAGAGCCTCCATCCTGGCTGGAAAAATGGGAATAATAACATCTGTAGGCACAAGCGGGTTAAGAGCCCATAATACAAGTCTTGAGTAAAAAATAATAAGAAGAATCACAGCTTTGTTGGCCATGTACCGTTCCATGTACATATTCTGAACATTCTAATGTCCTATGGATATTCACACTGGCCATTTTCCAGTGACCCCTTTCTCTGGCAGGAAAGCTCTGATTTCAATGATGGCTCTGGCAGTTTGGGTACTTTTTAATGCCTGATTCATGTGTTAAAGACTGCCTCCGTGAGGGGCAGAAGTTGGCGACTGGAATGTATCAAGTCCTTTCTTTGGAAATAACCCCATTTAATTAAAAAAAACTATTCAATACAAAGCTCAATGAACAATCTTTGATCACCAAGTTGGCAGGATCCTCATTATTTATTTTTAAATAACAGACATGACTGTCGTGATTGTGTTGTTACAAGAAGTTGACTAGCAACACAAACAGGATCTTAGGTCTTTCCTCTAGGTGTAGAGCTAGCTCTAGAAGATTTGCTGGCAGACCCCACACCATTCCCAAGTTTGAGCAAATAGACTCATGTTTGGGAAATGGAATGCGGGTGTTGAATACAGGGGACTCTATCAATCAAGAAAGGAATTCAGGTACCCAACAGTTGCCAGATCCAAAATGCTCTGAGAACCATGAAGCTGAAAACACACTACTTCAGCTTCCTGAACCAGAGGTGGCTTCAGAGGCAGACCATGAAGGAAGAAAGAGACCTGAGGTGCTGAGATGCTGGGCCCTGGAGTGGAGGGTACTCTATATCCAATCAAAAGCCAGAGACACTCCAGCACCATCATTCCCAACTGTGTCATGAGCCCTGTGGGATGAAGGGGTCAAGGCTGAACAAGCTCCTCAGCAGAGGAAGACCCATTTCTAAGTAGACTCAAGGAGACTCTTCAGATATAACCAGTTCTATTATAACCACCTCCACTTCACATCTTACACCACGAAAGAAAAGCAAGACCACGTCCAGCATGGCTAACACGCCACATTCCGCAAACAGAACTAAGAAAATGGCTTTGACATTTCATTCTTGGAAATTTTCAATTTTTCAAAAGTTTGCCTTTGTTTTTCTTTTTAACAAAGTCCAAAGATCTTCTAGAGTCTAGAAATTGCCAAAGAAAACCTACTATTCAAAACACCTTGTTGTGGATGTCTCCTCACAGTCAAGGGTAGCAGATGGCTCAGTGGACACACACAGAGGAGAATTTCTCTCACAAGTTACAGATCCACCTCGGTTAGGGATTCTTAGGCAGAAACAAAACCTGCCTTTCCACCTCAGTCAGTTTACCTCCAACATAGTCACCTAACAATCACAACCTCCCTGGCACAGAGCTGAAAATAGGTCAAACCGAGAGACTGTGAGGGACCCCACTTTCACTCACTTGTCTTCTGAGAAGCTCTTCCCAGTAATGACATCCTTCCCTTGAGGCACATAGTTCCAGTACTCTTCCACAACCCCGATGTAGTATGTCCTGGTGACGGCACCAACCAGCCCAAGCAGACCCAGGAGCGTGAGAAGGATGCAGCCAGCCGGCTGCGGCTGAGACATTTGGGGATGTGACTCCAGCAGGCAGCCTGCTAGGGAGTCAACCTGTGATCCCTCCCCCTCACTCAGAGCGAGTTATAAATAAGGAATGGACTGGACTGGCTCCTCCTCCTCAGGTAGCTTGGGGTTGGGACAGAGGCTGACAACTTGTGCAAGCAGACCTCCCTCAGTGGGAGAATTGTCATGACAACAAACTTGCCAGCCACTCAAAAGATGCATAACTGGCTTATTCATTTACTGCCCAAGCGAAACGGGCCTGTTTCTGAGAGGTTTTGGTACTCTGCTCTGATGTGAGTCATTTGTCTTCCCCGGTAGCAGCAGGGAAACAACCTGAGCTGATGGATTCTCCCTACTTCCCCCTTTCTCCACACGTATCACAGAGTTTTGTAAACTGGAAAAGTGGGCTGGTCATCGTGGACCATCAGGAAATATTCCAAGCACGGAAAAAGGTTTAGTCTCTGTTGGGAAGGCATAGGGGATGATGTAATGCCTTCTAGTTTGTTTTATGAGGCTACAGGAAACACTCAGGTCAAAGCATAATAAAGCTCCCAACCGCACCATAAAACCCACCACTGACCCATCACCTCCCATCAGCTCACTCCTCTCCCCCAAATACTCTCAGACCCCACCAGCAAAACTGAGGGGCTTGGCTACCCTGGTCAACCCAGTGTTTAGACCTTTCTGCTCCTAAATCAATCATCTTTCCTCAAGATGAATGACCATGTCAGAGGGGGAGGTAACCTCCAGACCACGGAGATAAACTTCAGAAGCAGATCTTTGAATAAAAAGGAGACCAGAATGCTTCCCCATATGCTTTGAGCTGTGACCTAGAATCTCAGTGTTGAAAGAGACCTTGTCCAACCTTGGAGGAGAGCCAGTCTGAGCGTCACCCAGAGATGTTCCTGAGCCAGCTAGCTGCCTTGGTGTGAACTGAACAGCCTCCAGGGCTCTGAAGCTGGACAGACTTTGGTTTGAACCCAAGCCCCACTGCTTGCCAACTTCATAGCATTGAGGAACCATTTGATTATTCCAAGACTCTGTGAAACAAGACCGAGGGACTTTTTGGCAGATTTAATAGGACAATGTCTGCAAGGTGCCTGGCTCCGACCTTAGCACCACAGCCTCTAGCTCACTGGCACAGCTCACGAAGTCCTCGACCTCAGAGCACCGAAAGACTGGACCAGTACCACCCTAGCTATCACTTTCCTTGTGTTTCTCTCCTTTTCTTCCCAGGAAGCCCTACCTACCATGCCTTCTGTACATGGAACATGCATCATAGAGATTCCGCGGCACAGGTCTCATATATAAATATATTATCTCTCCTGATAAAAATGCACACTGCTTATCCTGTTTCACAGCAAGATGCCTCCCAGCTTGAAACTACTGATGGCCACCCCCCCCCACACACACACACACACATACACAGGACCATGCCCATGGCACATTTTCCTTTCACTCAGATCTACTTCAGAACCTTCCGTGGCGTTGGGACAGTTCCAACCACTCTTGAGAACCCACAAGATAGCCCATGAACACCACCTCTGACAAGAGTTGGAAGACTTTGGAACATGGAAATGTCACAGCCAAACAAATTCTTCTTTACAATCCAGGAAATCAGGCTACTCTGAGCCTACCAAAAACCTTCTCCAAACAAATCCCATTGGGATAAATAAATTCTTTCAAACAACAGAAACAAGAAATACAAATGATACATATCAAAAAGAGAAGAGCTACCCTCTGACTCAGCGTTCTGCTCACCATGACTTGCCGGGATGCTGTCTCTGATTCAAAGTCGGGTCTGTAGAAGCGGGGTGGGCATGCCTGCAATTCCAGCATCCAAGAGGCAGGAGGATCCAGGGTGTAAGGCCAGCTTTGGCTACACAGATATTTTGAGGCCAGCCTGGTTAAATGGGCTCTATGAGCACAGACTAGAATTGCCATAGCAGATACAGTTGACATACCAAGACCTCTGTAGACCAGAACTTAGTTACTGAAGGGCAAGCGGTAAGGAAAGAGTGTGTTTTCAGTGACAAACCTCCTAAAAAACACTTCTTTACCACAGGCGGTGAATGTTCTGTTCAAACGGCATCTGACTGCCCCAAAGAAAGGATACTGGCCTTAGAGGAGTCCCTGCTACCACAGCACAGAAGAAAACATGCAATGTGATTGACAAGGCAAGACAAGATGTAGTTGCAATGGATGTCAAATGTCCAACTAGCAAGCCTGCAAGTAACGTTCACTTTCAGTTCTATTCGGCACAACTTGGCACAAGCAAAGCAGGAACCTTGGCGTCTGTCCTTGAATGGATGGAGTAACCCCATTACTCTCCTCCAGACACTCTCTAGGGGGGAGCGACGGTGACATGATACCATACCTCTCTCCAAAATATAGCACAGGTATTTTTATCTATTTATTGACGTTTTATACAGGTATAGAATGGGTTTTGATCTTGTTCACCCCTATTGCCCTCTTATTGTTCCCAGTCCCACTAAACCCTGTCTTCTTCCCGACATGTCCTCTGAGCCTAACTCCTCAGTGGGAGCCCAGGATTTAATTAGGGTTGCTTCCATGTGCATGGATAGTAGGTCATTTCCTGGAGCATGGGCAATTAATTAGCCAGTGGCTACACCATGGAAGAAAATGACTTCCTCTCCCAGGAGCCATTAACTGGCAGTGGCTACTCAAGAAGGGGTGGTGCCTCCCCTTCCCCCATCCATGCTGACAGTTGACTGACAGGTACAATCCCAAAGCTCTGGGTGTTTAAATAACACATTTGGCTCAAGAGAACCCAAATCAGACCAGTGTGTTCTAGGTAGCCTCGGCCAAGGAGTCCTTTCTCTTAATGTAGTCTTGGGTGGCCGGGAACTTGCTATGCAGATCAGACTGATTTCTGACTTATAGAGATCCACTTGCTGATGCCTCCCACATGCCCAGTGTGATGGAGCATTTTAAAACAATAATTACAACAGCCTGTCTTGAGACTAGCTGCAACTTTTCAAGAAATAGATCCTTTCCCCTTCAGAGATTCCTACCATCCGAATTCCAGCCATGGTCTTCTGTCAGCCCAGCCCTGTTAATGAAGTGCTTTGGTAGACCATGGTTATCCAGCTCATCAGGACCCTAACGTTCTTGACAGAGCCTCTTTATCTCTCAGGTGGAGCCCCCACTTCCTTCTTTCATTGGTGCCAGAGTCAGCTTCCCAAAGGACACAGCCTGGTGCCTCCACCACCTGAGGGTTTTCCGTGGCCCTTTGCGGCCTTCAGGATGAAGGCTACAGGCCCTGACTTGAGTCTGCAGCTGATCCTGACATGGTTCCCAGGGACAAGGAATTTCTTTTCACTCTTAGGCTACTGCAAAGGCAACCACGGTGTAGAGTATAGCCTGCTGGGGACAAATGTATTCCAGGGTGCAGAAATCACTTTTTTACCCATCTGTTTCCCACGCACTAGCACTGACTTCTTATGAGCAGAGACGGGGCCTTGGTCATCCCTGTGTCTCTGGTACCTGCCCCTGTAGACACGGGTAACATGGTAAAACATGGTAAAAGCCAGCATGTGTGAATGAACGAACATTGGGTACTTACGGAAATGCGACCACATGTTATATAGCAATCTCTGTGCTAAGCCTTTTCTAATAGTCAGCCTGGAAAACAAATAACAAACAGGGACACTCAAAGTGGATTTAACAGGGAACATCCATGGGCCTGTGGGCCTCCTGCATGAGGCTGAGGTTAGGGTAGAATCATGGATACTCACCTGTCCCTCCCTCCTCCCCGCTCCTCTTTGCACCCTTTCTGTTTATGCCTGGCTGTGCTGGGGGTGGAACCTTACGCATACTATGCATGTGCTTTCTAAGTATCTAAGGGGATTGATCCCTTTAAATAATAAAGCTGAGGAGTCCCAAGATGTGCGAAATGGAGTTACCTCTTTCAGCCCTAGGAAAACTAAGTCTGTGGCTGCAGGGACAGTCACATGCAGTCAGCCTGATAACAAGATCAGAAGGCAGGGGACTGTCAGGACTGTAACCTAGCAGGAAGAGTACTTCTACAGAGACACCTGCCTGGCACTGGGCTGGTCTCTTTCAGGCTGACACCACCTGGTGTGATGTTACTGTTTCTTCCCAAGACAGGGTGCCCTGGCCATGGCTTTCTCTTCAGCCCAGTTCCTCTACTACGTACTGAATGTGGTTGTCTGGGTTATGGACTCATATTTGAATCCTGACTCAGCATTTTTATGCATCTATGACCTTAAGCAGTTACTTACCTTCCACAGATTTAGTGTGCAGTATCTCCCTCACAGGGTATTAAATTTGCACAGTATCTTACTTACTCTTCTGTTGCCATGACAGCACACTGTGACAAAGCCAACTGGTAAAAGAGCGCATTTAATCTGGGGGCTCATAGTTCCAGAAGATTAGAGTCCATGACCATCATGGTGGGGAGCATGGCAGCAAGAAGAAGCAGTAATGGAGAACTTACATCTGATCCACAATCACAAAGGAGAGAGAGAGCTAACTGGGAATGCTGTGGACTTTAAAACCTCAAAGCCCACGCTCCTGTGACACATCTCCTCTAAGAAGGCCACACAGTTCCACCCACCAGAAATCAAATATTCAAATATATGAACCTATGGGGAGCTTCTCATTCAAGCCACCATAGACAGGATAAAAGGGAGAAGGCAAGTCAGATGGAATTATCTCTTTCCTTCAGTATTTTACAAGAAGCACAGCTCAGATGAGACTAGGTCCTTGCTGGGCTGATGTCCCAACAGAGTCCTCCTCAAGATGGGTTATGGTTCTTGTTTTCAGGCAAATATTCATGAACCTCGCTTCCTAATCTGCAGCCTTTATCTATTTCTCTAGAGTGATGTAAGTAACTCTATTTTGAGTCTGGCAATGCTCATATGTGTTACCTCATGACTATTATCCCACCCTCTGAGTGCGAACCATTTTGGTCCTTGTCTGATAAATGGGGGTGCTGAGGCTTGTAACGGCTGGGTGATTTTCTTACTTCCTTTAATGTCCAAAATCAGCCTTCCCACAAAGTAAAGAGAAGAATGGGGTGCTGGTATCTACGGTGCCTGCTTCAGATCACTGATGGAAATCCACTCTCTATAAAGAAAACTGGGCCCAGGCTACTCACACACCTATGTGCTACAGAAGGAAGGACCCCAAAACTGCCTCTTGAGTGCAGCCCCTCCACTCCTGACAGTGCAGATAAAACCCTAAGGGTCACAGAAACCCACAATCTCTCAAACATACCATTCTGTTCCATTCCTCCATTTTCCTCCCAGTCCTCCACCCACCCCACCCTCCACCCCCAGGAAATTCCTTCCCATCCTCTCCAATCCTCCTAGGTGCTTCAACTTCCTGCCACACCCAGCACCCCAGCCTCCTCCCCCAGCTTTAATCACTCCTTCCTCTGGCTTCCCGTGCAGTGGCGGGCTGGCCTGCTCACCCTGTCTATCCTCTTGATGGCTTAAGCATCACTCTCCTGGACACGCGGGCATCTCCTTGGAAATGGCATCTCACCAGCCTTCTGGCACTGCCCTCCTACATAAGAGGTCTTGGGGCCACCCAGCTCCATTTGCCAGCCCCTTGTCCCAGTGGCTGGACTCTTGTTCTTAACTAGAATCTCACTTCCCTAGACTTCCCCCCACCCCAGGGGTAGGGTGAGGAGCTGACTTCCCCACCCTGACCACGTGATGCTGCCTTTCTCCAGGCTGAGGATGGAGAGACAGCTGTGCCTCATCTTCACACCCAGAACTGGTGCTGTCTTACCAGGATGAGGAGAACAAACAGTCATCTCTCAACGGAGCCAGGTGTGCAGCTAACCCCAGGGAAAGAGCATTATTGGCAGAGTGGTGCCTTTAGTGAGTAAGGCAGGGTGTCGACTTTCTCAGACCTCATCTCTTAGCCTCTGAAAATGTAACAGCCTGTGAGGAAGATACTACACATCAAACCCAAGGAGGGGAAGCTTACGTAAGCTTCACACACAGTGAAATAGCTGAGTCATGATTCAAATCCGGAGCCCACATCCCAGATCATGGCTTGGTACAGAGTGGTTCTGGGTGGTACTGAAAGCCAGGGCCAGGCTGGCCTCTCATGAAAGGAAACAACAACATTGTATGAGGCTTCTCCATGGTAAGCAAGAACCATGAAATTTAAAGGAACAAAACTGCAAACCACATGGGCAAACTGCCCACCACATGGAGTCCTGTAACAAAGACATTCAGCACCCAGCGGGCCACTCTTCTCTTCAGAGAGGATGAGGCCCACACAGTCCCTGTTGGCAGAGACCATAAACAGCGAAGAGTTAAGTGACGTTCAAGTTGATCCCAAGGTGTGTGCGTTTAAGGAGAACTTTGGGCTGTCCTGGAGAGTGCCTGAGCTTGGGGAGGTGGCCCAGCTGCTTGCTCTGTAGCCCACTTAACATTTTATAGGGTGAAATAAAACATTTCTCTCTCCTGGAAACCACAACCTATTAACACCATTTTTAAAAAAATCCATGCCTTTAATTCCAGCACTTGGAAGGCAGAAGATGGTAGCTTTCTGTGAGTTGAGTAGATGAATCCCAGGACAGCCAGGGCTACGTATAAATATTCTGTCTCAACAAACAAACAAACAAACAAGACATAATAAATAAACAGGACACAAACGTAGAGATACAAAGAGGAAGATAAACATCTGTACAGTATGCGAGATTGTGCCCTTGAGTAAAGAAGAGGGGCCATGCTGTTCACGGTTAAAAAGTTGTTTCCAGAGCTAGAGCTGTGGCTCAGCAATGATCAGCACTTGCTGCTCTATCGGCTGACCTGGATTTGGTTCCCAGTACCCACACTGCGCTGCTCGCATCCACCTGTAACTCCAGTTCTAGGGAAACTGATGCCCTTTTCTGGCTCCTGGAGCAGCGCCGCTCATGTAGTGCACAGTCAAGCGGGAGCACAGATACATAAAATACAGTAAACAAACTGTCAAACAAACAATTGTTCTCTGTGCTCAACCATGGAGCTCACCTTCTGGACTGACACTTGATCTTGTGACTTTGCAAAATCAGGTGTTCCAACATCAATATATAGAGTGATCAGTGCTTTTATTATGATGTGAGGATCTTTGTTTCTCATGCTGGGGAAGGACCTGGAGGGACCTCGCCTACCAGATTGAAGCAAACCTCCCCAGCAAGAGACAAAAGAAGAGCAGGTTTCCAGAAGGAAGGGCAGAGGAGCTTCCCCATCTCCTCCACAGGAGGCATTGCCAACTGGGGAGCACCCAAGACCCTAGGGCTCTATGACACTTGGTCTTGAGGAATTCAGCAGAGAAACCCTCAGGTGTGTGGGTCCAAGCAAGCTTACATAAGCTGTGAAATATCAGCACTGCTTGGGGTTACTGACACAGTAAACCAATCTCACCGTTCCACAAGAGAAGCATCCCCCATCAGAAGGGACAAGGGGTCCTCGAGAACACCTGCTGGAGCTGGAGTTTGCTGGAAGGCTCTGGAACAAGCCTGTAACTTTGGCCCTGAGTGTCTGGTTGATCTGCCAATCCTGGGGCACAAGCACCCAAGAGAGGAAATAAGAGGGGGAGACTCCACAGAGCCCAAGGCCACATACATGTTTGGAATTGTCCTAACACGAGCTCTCTGCCGACGCAAAAATCTCAATCAAGCCAAATCACAACAAGCCAATTAAAAAAAAAATCCAGGTTTAATGGGATTCCTGCACTCTCAGGTGACCCCAAGAGGGAACCAGGAAGCCACAACCGCGACCACCATGGGGGTGGGGGTGGGGACCACATGAGAACTTTCCGGGGAAGTAATTTAAATAGACTGGGGAGAAGGTCAAGATTTTGGCAGGCTGTCTTGACCCTCCTCCAGGGAGAGGTCAAGGCTTGGCAGGCATAGGGATGGGGCCTCCAAAGATGGAGGCCAGATACCAGGACTTGGGACTTACAGTACATCCCACTTGGACTTAGGATGGCACAGCCAGGTCCAGATAGCAGAGGGGAGCCATCTTAAAGGAAGTACTCAGAAGAAGTAGAAGGGATTCCCGGACTTCAGCTTAGCACAGACCCTCATCATCTGGGTCTAAGGATGCTCCTGGGCTCAGGCTTCCAACTCCCCTCTTGAGTCCAGGGTTTAGGTTTTCTTATTGAAGGGAGAGAAGCAGAGAAGGGAGGATCCCTGCAGTTTGACAGCCAGCCAATTTAGCCAAATTTATGAGCCTTGGGTACAGTTCAGTCTCTGACCTACGTGCGTACACTCACACATGCACATACAAATGAACACACATATGTTATTATTTAACAGTGAGGGCTCTAGCAGCAAGTGGAAGCTGTCTTGGCTGAGATATCCCAGGGACATGGATTCCCAGGAGAGCTACTTCTGGCCATCAAAGCACCAGCCGTTGGGGGAGAAAGGCTTTATTGTATAGCTTTGTGCCCCAGCTCCCAAGTGTGGGCAGGTAGATACATGCAGCGTGGATCCTGGAACACAGCCAAGCCTCTGCCTGGCCTCATCACTGAGGCCTGAATCCCACCATCAGAACATTCTGTCTTCGCAATAAGAAGAACCCCGTAAAACGTTTAAGTATCTCATGGTATTGATCTCAGTGGTGTGTCTGCAGCGAATGGATGGATTTATTAGGTCTTTTCCCAGGACTAGGGTTAGATGGAGAGGAGGAACTGAGAGAGGCACCCATCAAGGCTGTGTCAAATCAGAGGAAACCCACAAAAATGTTGAGTTCAGAAGACCAACCTTCAGCTCACAGGCTGACTCCACCGCATTCAGCTGGTCTAAAACAATGTCCCGTAAAGAATGTGAACTTGACTTCATCAAAGACATGCTTTTCCTAGCTCCTAATAGACCTCACAATGCCTGTCTTGTATTAGTCTGTGTCACCAGCACAGGACGCCTGGCCTGCAGGTATGTATATTTGTGAGTCTGAATTCTAGTAAGTTCTCCACTCAAGGAAAAATTGTTTCAACACCGTGAATCCTTTGCTTACCCCTTCATTCACTCATACATTCATCAAGAATTGCCTACTGACACTTGGCCAGAGAAGCTGTTGGGCTAATTGCGGATTTCACCTTTCTCCTCTCCCCCAAATCCAATCCTTAGTCTCATCCCACTTTGCAGTAGAACCCCTGACACTTTCCCTCCTGCAGTGGGTCACATAGATCTTCCCCTCCAAACTCCCCCCCCCCCATTCATCACTGTATCCCATCAGGCTTCCCTGGGATCCCGCAGGCCACTCCAGACAGGGAAGCAATTAGCCTAACTAAGGTTTTGATTTTGTTTGTTTGTTTTTGTTGTTGCTGTCATTGTTTATTTGGTTTTTTTTCTTTTGGTAGTTTGAGTTTTTGAGACGCTATTTCTCTGTTTAGCCTTGGCCATCCTGGAACTCGCTCTGTAGACCAGGCTGGCCTCAAACTCGGAGTTTTGCCTGCCTCTGCCTCCCAAGTGCTGGCATTAATGTGTGCACCTCCACTGCCCAGCCTAACTATGGAGTTAGCTCTCCCTCCTCTCCTACCCCAGGCTTATCCTCAGCTCTGTGGCAGATCACCTGTCTGACTTCCCTCACTCTCTGCCCTCATTCCCAGGGGTGGGGGGAATAAGCAGATTCTGATGGGAAACCCTGCATTACTCCCTCCTGTGTACCCCACCACCGTTATCCCCCTCTCTTGCCCAATCCCATTCCCAAGTGTCAGCTCCCAATACCCAGAAACACATTTTACCAGAACTCCCAGTGGCCACACCTAACAGGATCCCAGAGGAATTCCCTACCATGCAACACACAGCCACCTCACCCCACTAACAACCAGAAAGGACAACAGAAACCAAGCAACAAAACACCCACCTAATAAAGACAAGACCATAAATCAGTACCTAGAATTACAATCTTCCCTACCCAGATGTCTAGACACCAGCATAAAATACAATCAATAACAGCCAGGACCATATGTCTCCACCAGAGCCAGCAGCCCAACTACAGCAGGCCCTGAGAAATGCAACTGAAAGACAAGACCTTCAAACAGTCTCTAGAGAGGTCCTTAGAGAGGGAATGACTAAATCCCCTCTTTAGGATCCTGAAAGACAAGACAAGACCTTCAAACAGTCTCTAGAGAGGTCCTTAGAGATGGAGTGACTAAATCCCCTCTTTAGGATCCTGAAAGACAAGACAAGGCCTTCAAACAGTCTCTAGAGAGGTCCTTAGAGATGGAATGACTAAATCCCCTCTTTAGGATCCTGGGAGCACAGGGGAAGGAATGAAAAAACAGTTCAAGACCTGAAAGTGGAAATAGAATCAACAAAGAGAGTCCAGACTGAGGGAAATCTGAAGCTGAAATGTAGGAACTCAGACAGGAAGCTCAGAGGCAAGTCTCACCAAGAGATGGAAGAGAGAATATCAGGCATTGAGGACAGTATAGAAGAAATGGATACATCGACCAAAAAAAAAAAAAAAAAAAAGTTAACTCTACAAAGCTACAAAGCTCCCAGCCCCCCAAAATTCAGGAACTCTGGGAACTCTGAAAAGACTAAATCTAAGAGTAACAGGAATAGAGAAAGGAGAAGAATCCCAGGTCAAAGGCAGAGAGAATATTTTCAAAAAAACGATAGAAGGAAGTTTCTCTAACCTAAAAAAGGAGATGCCTATGAGGGTACAAGAGGCATATATTAGGGTACAGAACATCAAATAGACTGGATCAGAATAGAAACTCTCCTCAGCATATGATAATCAAAACATTAATAGTACAGAATTAAGAAAGAATATGAAAGGCTGCAAGGGAAAAAGACCAAGTAACATATAAAGGCAAATCTATTAGCATAATTCCTGACTTCTCTAAAAGCCAGAAGGGCCTAGACAGGCTTTCTACAGACTCTAAGAAACCACAGATGTTAACACAGACCACTACACCCAACAAAAGTTTCAGTCACAACAGGTTGAGAAAATAAGATATTCCATGATAAAACCAAATTTAAGGAGTCTCTATTTACAAATCCAGCCCAATGGTAGATACTTGAAGGAAAATTCTAACCTAAAGAGGTTAACCATGGGGACTAGACAGATGGTTCAGCAGTTAAGAGGACTAACTACTTTTCCAGAGATCCTGAGTTCAACTCCCAGCAGCCACATGGTGGTTCACAACCATCTCTAATGAGAGCTGATGCCCTCTTCTGTCGTGCAGGAATGCAAGCAAAATAGGACATTCATATACTTAAAATACATAAGTAAATAATCTTTAAAGAAGTTAACCACACCCAAGAAAACACAAGGAATAAACTTTCTCAAACCAGCAAATCAAAAGAGAGGAAACACACACAAATACACACACCAAAATAACAGAATCAACAAACAAGGCTCCTTGATATCTCTCAACATCAATGGGCTCAGTTCCTCAGTAAAAAGATATAGACCAACAGACAGATGTGAAAGAGTTCAAGAAACACGCCTTAACACCCAGGACAAAGGACACCTCAGAGGAAAAGGATGGAAAACAGTATTCCATGCAAATGGACCTACGAAACAAGTTTATGTAGCCATTTTGATGTCTGATAAAAGAGACTTCAAACCAAAACATATCAGATGAGAGTCCAGGAGAATGAAGAGTCACACCAGCACCAGTCAGAATTACTCCTATGGAATTACCTTCATCCCAAGCACAGAATGTACTTAACATATTGTTATTCAATATCTTTTTAATTATTCCGTTCATTAACTTTTCCTAATTGTTTCTAAGTATCATTTGCCTTTGGTGGAATAATCTTATTTTTATGACCTCAGAGAAAGCAGACGGGGGATAATTACTCCAGGTATATGCTGGCTCTATGGGTGGTCATTTCCCAGCAGACATGGAACTTTGGGGAGGGTCTGGTTATCAAACATTAGTTTGTGTAGAAACACCCTGAAAATATTTGTTAGTATTTCTTTCAGTGTTGCCATTCAATCTTAAATGTCTTTCTTAAAGTTCTTTTTTATTATTAATTTTTTTCATTTATTTTATATACTAACTATAAGTTCCCCTCTCTTTTCTCCTTCTCCCCCCCCCCCCCCCCGCCTCCTACCTACTCCTCCTCCTACCTGCATCCACTCATCCTCCATTCATAAAGAGGGCAGGCCTCCCATGGGAGTCAACAAAGCATGGCATATCAAGTTGAGGCAAGATCAACCAAGCTCCTCCTCCTACATCAAGGCTGGGCAAAACATCCCAGCATGGGGAAGAGGTTCCAAAAAAACCAACTCTTGCCTGGGACAGGCCCTGATCCCACTGCTAGGGGACCCGCAAATCGACTGAGCTACACAACTGTTACCCACATGCAGAGGGCCTAGGTCAGTCCCATGCAGGCTCCCTAAGTCCAGCGTCCATGAGCTCCTATAAACTCAGGTGAGCAGTCTCTGTGAGTTCCCCTGTTACAATCTTGACCCTCTGGCTCATCTAATCCCTCCTCCCTCTCTTTAACTGGACTCCTGGAGTTTGGCCCAGTGCTTGGCTGTGGATCATTGCTGATCCTCATACACTGATAGTGGGAGACGTCAGTACCACATTCTCACCAATACACTAGTCATCCTGACAACAACCAAACAGATAAATGCTGATGCTAACTGCCGTTATAAACCAAATGGACCCAGCAGGCATCTACAGAACATTTCACCCAAACACAAAAGAACATTCCTTCTTCTTAGTGCCAAAGGAACTTTCTCCAAAAGTGACCACATGTGCAGACACAAAACAAGTCTCAATAGACACAAGAGCATCAAGATTAAGACTCTGTATCCCACCACACCACCACAGATTAAAGTTGATATCAAAACGACAGAAATCTTACAAACTGAACAACTCACCAACAAAGTAAAGATGGGCCAAGAGAGAAATTAAAACTGAATGAAAATGAATACACAATATACCTAAATTTATGGAATACAGTAAAGGCAGTTTTAAGAGGCAAGAAATAACCAAACTCAAGGATGAAATCAATAAAATAGAAATAAACAAACAAAAGCAAAGCAAAGAATTAATGAAACAAAGGATTCATTCTTTGAGAAAATCAGTAAGATTGACAAGCTCTTAGCTAGACTAACTAAAAGGTAAAAAGAGAATATCCAAATTAACAAAATTAGAGATGAAAAGGGGACACAACAGACACAGAGGAAATCCAGAGAATCGTAAGGGCATACTTTAAAAACCTGCACTCCACCAAACTGGAAAATATAAAAGAAATGGATAGTTTTCTGGATATATACCATTTACCAAAATTAAATCGAGATCAGATAAACAATTTAGACAGACATATATCCCCTAGTGAAATAAAAACAGTCATTAAAATTCTATTAACCAAAAAAATCTCAGGGCCAGATGGTTTTAGTGCACAATTCTAACAGACTTTCAAAGACAAGTTTATGTGAATATTCCTCAAATAGAACAGAAGAAATATTGCCCATTCATTTTATGAGACCACAGCTTGATACCAAAATCACATAAAACTCAACAAACAAAGAGAATTAGATATCAATTTCCCAAATTCTCAATAAAATATTTGCAAACTGAATCAAAAAACACAACACAAGTATCATCCAATATGATGAAGTAGGCTTCATCCCAGAGATTCAAGGATGGTTCAACATATGAAAATCTGTCAATATAATCTACCATATAAATAAACATAAAGAAAAAACATATGATCAGATGCAGAAAAGACCTTTGGCAAAATCTAATACCCTTCATAATAAAAGTCTTGGAAAGATTAGAGATATAAGGAACATACCTTGCATGTATAATAAATGCAATTTACAGCAAGCGTATAGCCAACATTAACTTAAATGGAGAGGAACTCAAAGCAATCGAAAGAAACTAAAATCAGGAACAAGCTAAGGTGGTTTACTCTCTCCATAACTATTCAATATAGTACTTGAAGTCCTAGCTAAGGCAATATAACAACCAAAGGGGATGAACAGGATACAAATAGGAAAAGAAGTCAAAATATATTTATTTTCAGATGATACAATAGTATACATAAATGACCCTAAAAAATTCTACAGGAAAAACCTACAGCTAATAAACACTTTCAGCAAATTATCAGGATACAAACTTAACTCACAAAAATCAGTAGCCCTCCTTTATACAAATGACAAATGAGCTGAGAAAGAAATCAGGGAATCAACACCTTTCACAATAGTCTCAAATAATGTAAAATATCTTGGCTCTAACCAAGTCAATGAAAGACTTGTATGACAAAAACTCAAAGAAATTGAAGAAGTCATCAGAAGATGGAAAGATCTCCTATGCTCATGAATCTTTAGGATTAACATAGTAAAAACAGCCATCCTACCTGGAGCATTCTACAGATGGAATGCAATCCCCATCAAAGTAGAGACACAGTTCTTCACAGATCTTAAAAGTACAATTTTCAGCTTCACGTGGACACACAAAATACCCAAAATGGCTATAAAAAAAATCCTGAACAATAAAGGAACTGCTGGAGGTATCACCATCCCCAACCTCCAACTATACTACAGAGCTATAGTAATAAAACCAGCATGGCACTGGCACAAAAGCAGACATGTTAATCCATGCAATTGAATTAAACCTAAGACATAAGTCCACACACCTGTGGACACCCAATTTTGGATAAAACCAAAAATAGACATGAGGGGGGAAGGAGATAGCATCTTCAGCAATCAGTGCTGTTCAGACTGAATGACTAGATTCAGAAGAATGTGAGCAGCTCCACACTTATCACCCTACACAACACTCCACTCCAAATGGACCAAAGGCATCCGTATAAAACCAGGGACACTGAACCTGATAGAAGAAAAAGTGGGAAATAGCTTTAAACCCGTGGTCATAGGAGAAGACTTTCTGAACAGAACACCATTAGCACAAGCACTGTGATCAACAATTACAATAAATGTGAACTTGAGAAACTGAAAGGCTTCTGTATTCCAAAGGACACCACTATTTGGACAAGGCAGCAGTCAACAGAATGGAAAAAGATTTTTACCAACGACACACCCTTTAGAGGACTAATATCCAAAATATATAAAGAACTCAAAAAACTATCATCAATAAAACAAGTAATCCAATTAAGAAATGGGTACATTCTCCAGCTGCAATATTCAGGAAAGCGGGCCCTGCACCTTGCCTGGGCTGCATAGTAGAGCCAGCCCCTTTGGTGGAAGCGTGGGTGAGCCAGCCCTGAAGAGGTGAGCATGGGAGAGCTGTCCCCACTACTTGTCTGTCATGTGTCAGCATGGGCAGCGGAGAGATGTCCCCCACTTACCCCTCGACCCTCCCCCCAGCAGCTGCAGTGCTCAGGAAAGCAGCCCTGCTCCTCTGGACAGCACAGTAGAGCTGACGCTGTTGGCTGTGGAGCAGGTGGGCTGGCCCTGAGGGTGGGAAAGTGGAAGAATGGGTTACACCCCCCCCCCCCAGCTTGTTTGCCTTGTGGCAAGGGCAATGAAAAGATACCCTCTCCTCCTTGACCCTGATGCCTATGGTGGGCAAAGGAGCTTACCTTAGCTGGGGCGATGCTGAAGAGCTCACCCTGGTGGTGAGGAGGAGGGAAAACTGGCTGACCTACAAACCTGCAACTACCCAGGCCCAGAACCAGAGTTATGAGCTGGCTCACCCCAATATCCACCCCATCTGAGGGAGCACATGAAGGAACCGGTCCTTCAGAATGTGGTAGCTTGAATATAATTGGACCCCATAATCCCATAATCTTATAATCTCATATGGAATGACACTATTAGGAGGTATGGCTTTGCTGAAATGGGTATGGTCTTGGAGGAATTGTGTCATGTGGATGTAGCCTTTGAGGCTTCTTATTCTCAGGATATTGCCCAATGTGTCAGTTGACTTCCTGTTACCTGAGAGATACAGCAGTCTCAACTCCAGCACCACCTCCGCCTGCATGCCGACATGCTCCCTGCCATGATGGATTGAACCTCTGAACTGTAAGTGAGCCACGACAATTAAATGTCTTCTTTGTAAGAGTTGCTGTGGTCATGGTGTCTCTTCACAGCAATAGTAACCCTAAGACACGGATCCAAAGCTGCAGGATCTGCATGACACAGTACAACAATAGCATGCCCCAGTGGAGCCAACACTGATCATGTAACAGAAACCAGAGGCCTCAAACCAGACCAATGACTCTTAGCAGTGAACGTTTGCAAGTGAAGCTAGATGGATGAAAGGGTTTGCTGTGTGACTCGCTGTGTCACACTGCAGCTCCATGATGACATTTTCCCTTTTTTCTTTTCTTTTTTTATTTTTCCTTTAAATTTTATTTTACTTTGGTAGAGGGTTACAAAGGCAAAGGATGGATACAAATGGACAGGGAAATGAATGAGATCAAGAGCAAGTTGTGAAAGACACAAAAAATAGATACAAAGAAATTTTAAAATAGAAATAGGGTACAGCTCTAAACATTGAATTCTCAATAAAGGAAACTCAAATGGCTGAGAAACACTTAAAGAAAATTTCACTAACCTTAGCCATCAGGGAAATTCAGATCAAAAGTACTTTGAGATTCGATCTTACACCTGTCAGAATGGCTATGATCAATAACACAAATGACAGCTCATGCTGGAGAGGATGTGGGGCAAGGGGAACACTCCTCTATTGCTGGTGGGAGTGCAAACCTGTACTGCTGCTTTGGAAATCAATATGGAGTTTTCTCAGAAAGATGGGAATCAATCTACCTCAAGATCCAGCTATACTACTCTTGGGCACATAAGCAAAGAACACTTCTTCCTACCATAAGGACACTTGCTCAACCGTGTTTATTGCTGCTTTACTCATAATAACCAGAAATTTGAAATAACTTAGATGTCCCTCAAGAGAAGATGGATAAAGAAAATGTGGTACATTTACACAATGGAGTACTACTTAACTGTTTAAAAAATATCATGAAATTTGCAGGCAAATGGATGGAACTAGAAAAAAAGATGCTGAGTGAGGTAACCCAGACCCAGAAAGATAAATACAGTATGTATTTACTTATATGTGGATATTAACCATTAATGAAATGATACCAAGGTACAACCTTTAGACCCAGAGAGGTTAGGTATAGAGAAAGGGACTGGGGGGGGGCATGGATCTTTCTGGGAGGGGAAATGGAATAGAATTTATGGGTAAACTAGGGATAAAAGATGGTAAGAATGAGAGGTTCAGGTGGGGAGCGGAGATGGGGTTGAGGGAGGGAATGTGAGGAAAAACAGCTAAAATTGAGGGGCATTTGATGAGTGGTATTGAAACCTTGTACAGTGGAAATCTCCCAAAATATATAAAGGCAATCCTAAGAAAATCTCCAAATAATGGGAGAGACATGACCCCAACTGGCCATCTCTTGTCACCAAATGAAGCTTCCGGTACTAGACTAGGTTACATTCAATTGATTTGTTGTCCAAAAGATTCCCATAGAAATTCCCAAACAACCCAGGTTGCTGCCAGGTTGTTCTCCATAAACTGACAGCAAGGCCCCACTGATGAAGACAACAACCAACTCATTGAACACAGAGATGTTGGGCTGGTGCCAACATAGAGCCTTCACTCCTACCTTTAAGTGTCTTTGATACAGGAAGGTACTCTTCATGTTATCTAAAGGGAAATTTAAACACCAACCCAGACACAAACCCTGTGACCTACAACACTCCTCCCGCCAAAATATGCTAGGGCAATGGTGGCACAAAGCTTGTGGGAGTAACCAACGTCTGATTTGACTTAAGGCCACTCCGTGAGATGAAACCCATACCCAGCACTGCTTGGGTAACCAAGAAGCAGACATTAGCTAGCCCAGAGATCCAGGGTAAAACCAAATATGACTGGTCTTAGAAAAGGAAATATAACAATAAAATGAACCTTAATGATATTCTTCTATATTCATAGATTAGAGCCTAATTCAGTCATGACCAGAGAAACTCCCTCCTGTGGCAGATGGGAGCAAACATAGAGACACAGTGCCGGATATTATGCAGAGAAAGAGAGAAATCTTAGAACGCACACCTCTAAATGGGATGTCTCCATCAAATCCCTCCCCTCAAAACCCAGGGAACCCTGTGGAAAAGGAGGCAGGAAGAATGTAAGATCCGAAGGGATAGAAAACACCAGGAAAACAAAGCCTTCCGAGGCACCTGAGCGAAGTTCATGTGAACCCTAAGTCTGAAGCGGCAAGCACAGGGCCTGTTTGGAACTCACCAGGTCCTCTGCATATACAGTATAGTTTTCAGGTTAGCATTTTTGTGGGAATCCTGAGTGTATGAATGAGTGGGTCTCTTATTCCTTTTTTTAACATAACAATCCCAGTTCCCCTCCCTCCTCTCCTCCTGCTCCCCCCATGTTTCCCCATCCCACCCCCCACCCATTCCTCAGAGGTGGTAAAGCTTCCCCTAGGAAGTCAACTAAGTCTGTCCCTCACTTTGTTGAGGCAGGACCAAGGCCCCCCAGCCTAGGCTGAGCAAGGCATCTCTCCATAGAGAGTGGGGTCTCTTACTCTTGTGAATCCTCTTGAACGCTTTCCATTCTGTTGGTTTGACTTGTCCAACCTCGTTGTGATGGTTCTTGTCTTATCTTATTATACTTTGTTCTGTTCTGTTGTTATCTCTTGGTAGTCTATTCTTTTCTAAGGAGAGACAGAGAGGAAGTGTATCCAGAAGGGAGGGGAGGGGGGGCTTGGAGAAGTAGCTGGAGGAGAGACTTTAAAAAAGAGAGAGAAAGTTTAAAAATGTATCCCAAGAAGAATTTTAAATATAAGAATTTTGCAACTCGGGAGTATATCTCAGTAAAGCTGGTAAGTATCTTGTCAGAGTGTGAGGTCCTGTGCCCATAGAGAAGCAATATCAAAACCAGCGATGTTAAACATGCAGTCTCTTCAGTGGAGGAGATGTAGACCTGTTTTTCACCCAGAAAGCTGGGAATGGATGTTGTCAGTCGCCTGGTGACCTGTGCTATCAGGTTACACCTGAATCCCACGGACTATTGTGTTATCCCAGACTCTTTCTCTCTGCATTGTTCGCTTTAGCCTTGTTTCTCAGCCAATAGAACCCATTCTTATGGAGGAAACCACATGTGGTTGTCAAAAGCATTGTAGTCACGCCTAAAGCTTATTGGGGTAATTGTCACCAGGAAACTTTTCCTCCAAAGGTGTACAGTACTGAAATATGTCCAAAATAAACTGCCCGGTGTTGGACTCCAGAAGTTTAAACCAACACCAGCTGACCTTATAAGTCACGTTGAAGCAGATAGCCCTCTTGATTCACGGGGACCACCACTATGCCAACCCTGGTGTCCGCAGAGACCCCCAAATCAGTTAAGCAATGACTTTTATAGTAGTAAATAAAGCTGGTATAGGAGACATACCTTGAGGTCAGAAATTAACTTGGTTATTGAACCTGTGTTTAATATACATAAACAGGATATTTAGTGGCCACTAGGATTCTTTCCTATGTTGAGAAAGCTAGAGGCAAAAACAAAACAAAACAAAAAACACAGAGGTCAGCTTTTCTGGGCTACTTGAGGTTGACCTCAGTTGTGAAGGAAAATGAGAAGCCAAGGCTCTGGGGTGAGTAACTGAATCCTACCAATGATGCTCGAGTTGGTCTGGTCCAGGAGACCAGGTGACTGTCAAAGCATCTGGTACAGCCCAAGCTGCCCTGCCTGCCCCATCCCTCACCTCACTCATGTCTCAAAAGGAACGCCTGTCTTCAGAGAGAATTCTAGAGAAGAACTCTCACGCTGACTAGCTGCAGTGTGAGCATGGAGGCCAGTGAGGAGGAACTTCTACAGACTGTGCCCCCAAGTGGTCACCGTACCCCCACCTGCAGTTTAGCAGGCCCCGTCAGTCGTGTTTAAAAAAAAAAAAAACTTACAAAGACAAACATTTACCGACTAATCTTGATTGTTACCTTGATGGGATTTAGAATCGCCATGGAGACAGATTTCTGCACGTGTCTAAGGGATCCTCTAAATTAGGTTAATTGAGGTCAAACGACTCACAGTAAATGTGGGTGGTACCAGTCTATGGTCTGGGGTCCTGGTTAAACAAAAAGGAGGAAGCAAACTAAACCTAAGTATTCATTGCTCTGTTTCCTGACTGAGTGCAACATGACCAGTCTCCGGCTCTTACATTGTTCCTTCCTTGCCGTGATGGACCATATCTCCTGGAACTATAACCCACAATAACCCCTCTTCAAGTTGCTTTCATTGGGTATTTTGTTGCAATGAGGCAAGTAATTGATATAAAACAATGTGTTAGTGAGCCGCGAGATGAAACCTCACGCCATCCTGCTCATTTCTTCATCCAGAGCATCTTAGTGTATACGAACCCACCCTTTGGTCTACACCATCTCAGCTGTCAGATAAGAAAAGCAAAGTAGCCACAGTTCTGGAGAAGGCCGCTTATATCGGTGAACATCGGTAATCTCACAGCGTCACATGGAAGGGAGAGAATGGTTCAGTAAGGTTATCTCTTTCATGTGGGAATGACAGGTTCTCACTCTGCCACTCTGGCTGCCCTGGAACTCACAAAGATCTGCCTGTCTCTGCCTCCTGAGTGCCGGGAATGATAACTTGAGAGATGACGTTTTTGTGGTTTCTATTCTAATATGTAGCTCTTTTTATTGGTTATTGCTAATATCCTGTTATATCTAACATAATCTAAACTCATAAGTACACGTGAACAGAAAAAGAACATACTTTAAATATAGTTCTTGATTTGGGTTATTCTCTGGGAGTCTTAGAAGATGTCCCCTGTAAACAGGAGCACATGGCTTTAAGTATATGTTTTAATAAATACAATTGTCTGAAAATGCAATGGATGCTCTAGTAACATCAGCAGTGTGTTCCGGAAAGAGTGAACATGCAGAGACACATCTGGACTTCTGTGGAACAATTGCTCTGAGGAAAAGCCTGAGGACCTTGTTAAAACACAAAGCACTGTAGCCCACAGTTTTGATTTAGTAGGTAGTGTGCAGGAGACCCAGATCATCTGCACCAACCTAGGCGTTCAAGTGCCCAGGAATGACTGGCATTGCTGATCCCAGGACCACACACTGAGAAGCACTGCCAGAGAGGGTCTCCTGATGTGAGGCTAAAAGTCATGATTTAGCAAACAACAACAAAACAAAACAAAACAAAACAAACAAACAAAAAACCAACAACAACAACAACAAAAAACTTCAAAGTCCAAAGACCCGCACAAGACATTCGTGTCCCGGGGAGTTATTTGCCCCCGGATGATACAGAATTCCCTTCAATGCAAACAGTCAAGTATGGAACACCCTAAGCATTCTTGCCAGTGTGCGGAGGTATACGAACCACTGCAGAAAATAACAGCAATGACCCCGTTCTTAGAGACCTCACAGCGTAACTGGAAAGGCAAACCTTGACGTTCCTCTCGGCTGCTGCGTGACTCACCTGTTTCACACACTGCTTGTTTTGTTCTGGTCCTTAGCGAGCTGAACGTGGGAGGACACTGGTTTAAAGCTTCGACCCACTAAGTACTTAACAAGTTGCCAAAACGAGTTTATAGCTATCATACCTCCACAGAAGAGATGTTTTTGTAAACATGCTTCAGCAAGATCTTGTATAGCTGCCATGTTTTCCCCTCTCTATGTCAAGGCAGCAGAACCTGACTCCAGAAGGGACAAATGAATTCCGGGTCCCAGGGTAACCCCAGAATCCAGAACCGCCACTTGATCCGGAGAAGCATCATCTCTGGCACTGAGCCCACCAGGACTAGAGAATTTCACTCTGTGGCTGGTAGGTATTTAGCAGTGTATTTGCCTCTGTTCACTGTGTGTTAGTGTCGCCTCTACCCACACAAAACATTTAAAGACACTTGCAGGCATTTCTAGATGCCCTTGTGGTACAAATCTGATGGGTAACTAATGGCATAGAAGGACCCAACCACACTGGGAGGCAGATTTAACAAACAAAATGGCATGACCTCCGAACAACTCACAGATTGGATGTGATATTGTAAGTCATACATTGAAAAGAGATTGATTTTTCAGAGCACACAAAGATCTCCTATAAAATTTTTAAAGCAACTGAGTTTAAAACTGGGTAAAGGGTTTGGATAGGTCCTTCTCCAGAGATGTACAGATGCCCGGGAGCCCATAAAAATATCCTCACCACTAAAGCATTGTGGAAATGCAAACCAAGCCCACAATGAGATACTACTTTCCACCCATTAATACTCTGCTATTTATTAAAGGGAACCATGAGGCGACTTGGTAAGGACTCAGAAAAATCAGAATAGCCATGATTTGGGCCACAACTGCAGAAAGTAATTTGACAGGGCCACTTAGAGTCAAGGGCAAAGCTGCCATGTGCCCTGGTTGTCTCTCAAAGACTGAACACAAGGTTGGAATAGATCTGTGTGTCTTGATGTTCACAGCAGCAGTCCTAGGGAAGATAGTTGCAACATGGAGGTATCCCGACATCTGGAATAATCCAGTGGTGAACAGATGTGCTACACACATAGAATAGAATAGCAGCCATACACTGAAAAGAAATACAACTCCGGTACGTGTTACAATATAGACCTTGAGATCATTTTGGAAACAACAATCCATGCACTGTATGAGCCGATTTCTGCCAACTCACTTAGAATAAAGGGGAACTCAGTAGACTTGCTTGAGGGACTCAGGCACTGGAGAGAGAAGATATTTTTGAGGGGCATGTGATTTCTGTCTGAGATGATGAAAGAAGCCTGAAGATAGACAGCGCTGGGATTCTCACTGAATTGTACATCAGAACGTTATTAAAACTCTTCAGGCTGGTGTGACATCTCATTAGTTAAAGCACTTGCCATCAAGTGTGGTCATTTGAGTTCTGCAAACTGCTTCCTGATTTCTATATGCAGAAAGTAATTTGACAGGGCCACTTAGAGTCTATATATTGCATATATTTTACCACATTAACAAAATTTAAAAGAGGACCAGTAGGAAGGTGCTAAAGAGAGACAAAAACATATTTAATACAAGACCACCCAACCACACCTGAAATTCAGGTATATATGACCCTGTGGTATTTGGGATGCTCTTGCACATAATTTCCTTTGGTGAAACTGAAATGTTACCTGGGTGTCTTTATCATCAGTCCTGACAAGAGACACTGCCAGTCTAAGAGCAGCAGAGACCTGGAGAGGATCCCACACACAGTGGAGGGTCACAATTAATAGTGACCACACAGAAGACACCAACTGCAGAAAGAGGAGGCGAGAACCATGCCGCTGTGACAGCTCATTCTTTATTCGCCTCCCCTGGAGCCTTTCCTCACACTGCAGGGGCTGAAGTCCGGGGGCATAGCCTGGCAGTGAAGTGAGGCCCCTCAGTGGAATGCCAAACCCTCACAGCTCCTGAGACTGTGCAGCAGAGAGTTTCTGGAGACAGCCGAGGCTAGGCTAACTTCCTTGGCTACTGCCTGGGTTGGCCCCGCAGCCTGTGAGGAGGTGTATTGTATTCTTGCCTGTGATGACCAATGCCCACCTAAGGAGCAGAGCCCCCTGGGAACCCGTGGTCAGCAATCTCAGGGACAGGCTTGCCGGCTGGAAGGACTGCTATCTGTCTGTCCTGTTGCCTTCCTTCAAAAAGGCAAAATGTATTTTCAGGGTCCTTCATAAGCCCAGAGTGTTGGGGTAGGACCTAAGGACAGACAGCGCCTAAATCAACTAATGCCTTGGTTTGCTTCCAGGATCCCCACGCTGGCCCCTGCTGCTGCCCCATATACCCTGCGCATCCATAAATTATCACTTCATAGATGCACAGTCACACACTAAACCCATCCACAAAGTGCTCCATTAAAGGACTCTGGTTCACCCAGGAGGGATGAGTCACAAACATGAAAGAAAAGTCCGTTTTTAAAACCTGACATTTCCTGGGAAATTCCCTAAGGCAACCAAGCCAGGCACTCACTTGCTCTGTTTGCGGCCTGATTTCTTGTAACTCTAGATCCAGAGACACAGCCCCTTTCCATAGGTTAGGCAGGACCTGTTTTGTATAGTGGAGATTGCAGGTTGTCTGGGTGGTAGACTGGACAAGATCCTTGAGGGCGGCATGGTAACCTAAATCCCACCCCATCACTGTAGCCTAGTGAACGTGACTTTACCTTAGTGTTGCATGGACTCAGGAGGAGGGGTGGGGACCAGACCAGCAAGATGTGATTGTGGTGGCTCCTGGAGGGAGCAACACAGAGCTGCCACCCGGTCCAGCTGCCCCACTCCTGGCTGTGGGCCCAGAGGAAGTGTAGCCAGCACGGGAGCAAACGCCCACGCACCCAGGCTAACTGTGGCTCTAGTGGCAGAATCCAAGATGGAGCCGGCTCGGAGTCTGTCAGCAGATGAGCGGATAAAGAACAAAGGTGCAGATACAGCATGGAAACTTATTAATTTACAAATGAGAAAGTCATGTGCTTTTCAGGAAAATGGATAGAACTGAAGGTCACCATGTTTAGGGAGATAATCGAGATTGTGAAAGATAAGCATCAGGGTGTATAAGATGTGAGATCCAGACTTAGGCTATATCTGCACATAGGACCCGGTCAAGGGAGTGAGACTATTTGGGAGAGGAGAGGGGCCGTCAGGAGGGAAGAGGGAAGTAGGAGGGTAACCGGGGGGCTACACCACAGTGCCACACATAAGTGAAAATGCCAGGACAACCCCATTATTTTGGATGAGAATTTAAAAACTAAAGGAACCCAAAAAGAGGTGCTAGAAGACAGTTTCTGGAGACTGAAGCACCTGGAGCCCCAGCAGCGGTGGGTGCTCCTGCAGTGGTGGGTGCTCTGGTGTCCAGTAGGATGGGACACAGGAACCCTGTGACCCCTGGGCTGGAGGGAGCCACAATGACACATTGTTTGCAATAAAGGTACCACACAATTCAAGGCACCCCCAAGATCAGCCACCTCACCCCCAAGATCAGCCACCTCACCCCCAAGATCAGCCACCTCACCACCAAGCACCTCTAACTAGACCGACTTCACACACACACACACACACACACTCTCTCTCTCTCTCTCTCACAGGGTCTGAAGGTGGGAGGAGATCTGAGGGGGAAAGATGGAAGAGATAATGAGAGGTGGGCAGGATCGAAATTCATTGTCAATGAGAATGCAATTGCCTAAGAGTAAGTAAAAGATGCTCTTTCTAAAAGAATGGGGAGAGCAGCAGAAAGTCGGAGTCTCCTCTGCTTATCCACTGACCACGTGCTTTGTTTTTAATTTAAAAATAAAAATAAAAAAGAGGATTCAGAGTCTCTCTAGGGTGTCAGTAGGGAAGAGGGAGGGTGGGCAAGAGCGGAACAAACTTGCAAATTCCTGAGGGGAAGCAAGTAAAGACAGCTTATTAACCTCTGAGTGTGCGCAGCACATCACCATTGCTTAGCTGCGTGACTGAGTGAAAGAGAGAGAAACATAAGAGAAACTGATGGAGTTAAATTTAAGACAGTCAACATACAGATGGGCTAGAAGAAACAGAGAACGTTTACAAAAATGTGTAAGCTCGCTGGTCTATCCACCCCAAACCCTAAGACTTAGTACACACACACACAATACATAGACCCGTGTGCACATGTCTGCACGTGTGTGAACACACATATAGCTGCACTCATGAATCCCCTGAATTGAGATCTGAAACGGGCAGCAGAGCACACATTGCACACAGGACTTAGGAGAGGTTCTTCCACTCATGGGTGGTGTATGCAAAAGGATGTCTTCAGAATTGCCCATCTGTTAATGCCCACTTCCTGGTACCAATTTCTCTGATATCAAAGGCATTTTCTGGTCACCCTAGTTAGTTCAGAAGATATTCGTATATATACCACCTCTCCCCCTCAAAAAGCAGGTACCACCTGGTACTAGATGAGTTAGCGTCTTTCAGTTGAGTTGTGTATGAACAAGGCAAGGTAAGACAGGCATGTGGGAAAGCTGGATGGAGAGGAATCTACACACCATAGGCCAACTTGATCGGATCCTCAGGTGTCTTGATGTACACACCACAATATAATTGACTTATGTTGTTTGAGAGAGACCCAAGCCATCATGAAATTAATTTTGTATGTAGCAAAAGCCAATGCGCAGAGACCATGGCCACCAGCAGCACAAGAATGAGATCCTGCGCCCCTGTCCCCTAACACCTCTACCTAAGCAGAACTTCTGCCATAAGGTTCTTCCTGGACTCATCAGAACCCAGGGACCTCAGATGTTAGCCACTGAGCATATTCAAGATCCCCATAGCATCCACGTCTACGAAGGAAATAGAGTGTGTGAGGCCAGCCCGGGTTATAAAACGGTGCAGAAGAGGAGGCAGGCCGTGGAAGAGCTGAAGGGCGCCTGGCCCTTGGGGTAAGTCCAGACAGATCCTGAGCCTGGGTGAGATTTGAAGGACTGGGGTTGAAGCTCAGGGGCAGAGTGCTTACCTGGCATGCATGAGGCCCTGGTTTCAATCCCTGTTACTGCTGCCCGCTAAAAAAAGAGAAGAGTTCCTGTTTGAGCCAAAAAGGAATTGGTGTATAGGCACAGAGATGAGACGCAATTAAAATCAGTACTTGGTCATTTTAGACACTGACTATGATTAATATCTTAATTGTATTCCAAATGTGAACGCTAAGGCAGCAATCTGCTGTGCAGAGCAGAGAACACTCTGACTTTGGAGAACATTTCCCTCCGACGCCGAACAGGGCTGGTGACCCCTGTCTGGGAACAGTCCGGGAAGCTCTAGAATGAAGGAGGCTGATCTTCCTCTCTTCCTCTTCCTTCTCTCCCTTCTCTCTCCCCCACCCCACTCCCCATCTCCCCTTCCCAGCTTCCTTCCTCTCTCCCATTGTAATTAGAAATACCAAGGTTGTGATCCAGCTGTCCAATTTCTGGATTTATTTAAGAAGTCAAGAGAGGGGCTAGAAAGATGGTTCCATGGTTATAAGCATGTACTGCTCTTGCAGGGGACTCAAATCGGCTCCCAGCAGGCACACTGGGAGGCTCACAACTGCCTCTAATTCCAGCTGTGGTGTATCAGTCACCTCTGGCCTCCACAAGTACCTGCACCCATGCGCACATACCTACACGCAGACGAGGCATGACTCATACACAGAGGTTACAGGCAGAAGCTTGACTCCAGCTGCGCAAAGTCTTAACTCTGGGAAGTTCATTCCTGCTTCCCGAACTTCGGTGTGCATGCAAATCACCTGGGATCTTGTTAAACTTCTGATTCAGTGCAGCCAGGCTGGAGCCTGAAATTCTGCATTTCTAAGACATGTCCAAGTATTACTAGGTTGATTGACAGGCTCTTGACTAAGTAGCAAGTATACATTCCTCCAGTGGATGAGGGCAATTCTTCCCTCTGTGGGCGGAGTATGTGAAAGAAAGTTTTAGGGGTCATCAGACTGCTCATATCATTTCTTGGTACCAACTTTTCTGGCCTCAGGAGGCATGTCCTGGGCACCATGGTTGGTCCAGAATGTACTATTACACGCCTCCCCACAGAGAGCAGATGCCACCCTACATAAGATTAGTGCCTTTCAATCAATGTGCCAAGGCTAGAGGAGACATGCAGATGAGATAGACAAAGAGTGAAGAACAGTCCACACAAGGTCAACTTGACTAGGTGGATACTCAGTCTTCTTGGCACTCTAGTACAGGAGGATTAACCCGTCGTGAACTCTTTATCTCTCCCTCCTCCCCCTCAGCCCGCAGCAAGACTGCATGCCTCTGTGCGAGCTCTGACAAATGGAGTGTGGGCAGAAGCGCTATGCAGCACTCCCAGGGTTAAATCATAAAGCCTTCCCACAGAAGAGTCTCACAGTCTCGCTGTTCAGCTTCCCTAGCAGGGCAGCAAGAGAGAGGCAGACCCAAAGCGAGCCTAGAGAACACTTAGACTTTAAGACCACAAGAAACAAATCTCTTGTGTTGGGTCAGCTTGCCTGAGAACTGACGTGGATGTTGATCATGGTGGCATATCCTAAGGTGTGCTGAAGAGGCAGAAGCAGGAAGTCGCAAGATCAAGGCCACTTTGGGCTCCTGATGCCCTTGAGTCAACAGGCTAACAAAGGAGTAACTATCAATAAGCCTGATTGGTCCAGACAACTTTGCCACCATATTGGTGAGAAAGATTATGTCTGGAGTGTAGAAGATCTTTCAAGGCCTCTCTTGGAATTACTGTAACCATGATTAAAGAAAAGTCAAAGTTATAACAACCCAATCCATGCAGGTGATAGATGGCCCAGAACCTTCAGGAATTCAGGTATTGGTCACTCCTTGTTAGGAACAGAAGGACATGAGGCCAGTTTGGGTTTAGACAACATGGCACTGATATGAATATCCAGTATGAAGCATGGATGACCTGGACATCCTGGCTATAAGTGAGCACAAAATGTTTGACACCAGGTGTTCAGAGAACCCCAAATTTTTCCTGCAGAACTACACAGTAAATGTTTTTAGTTTGACAGACCAAAGAGTCCCCATGGTAATATTCCATTCTGCTGTGAAATGAAAGCAGCCATAAACAAGAGGCAGACCGAGCCCCAGTAAATGAGTACCACTGTAATTTGAAATGTGCATAGTTTCCATGCATTGTGAAATACCAGTGCCCTTTGACTTCTTAAGCTGAAGGAGTACAGCTACTCCTCATTAGACCATGGAGGGGTCCCATTGTCCTTTGGGTTTTTTTTTTTTTTATGGACTAACTTAAACTCAAGGGATGGAGAGTGGTTCAGCTTTCATAAATGATGGCAGGCAGCCATCCCACATAGACTTACAAAACCCACAGGGTTGCTCAACACAGAGTGAACCCAACACACACTATGGACTTCAGCAAATAGAGATATATTAATATTGGATCATCAGTTTTAACAAATGTGTCACTTCAAGGCAAGATGTTAACAGAGAAGATGCTGGGTGAGGAGCAGAAGAGGTAGGCACACAAAACTCTGTGTCCTTCCTGTTCAACTATCCTGTAAATCCAAAACTGTGCTTTGAAAAATAAGTCTTTAGAAAGTGTAAACGCCAGGTTGGTAGTCTGATGTGGAATGTCCTTTGTATGTTATAAATATTTGTTGCTTTTATTGGTTGATGAATAAAGCTGTTTCAACCAATAGCATAGCAGAGTAAAGCCAGACAGGAATCGGGGGGGGGGGGCTGTTGGGGAGAGAGATAGTAGGTGGAGTCAAGGGGATGCCACATAGCTGCCCAAGAAGCAAGATGTGGGGTAACAAGCCTGGAGCCTCATGGTAAAACATAAACTAGTAAAAATGGGTTAATTTATAATTAGAGTTAGCCGGTGAGAATCCTAAGCCAAACAACTGTAACTGATAATAAGCCTCAGAGTGGTTGTTCGGGAACAGGCAGGTAGAGGAAACTGATCCAGTGGGCCCGGGTGATATGGAGAAAAGTCTCCATTCTGCATCCAGTACATCTGGTAGGGTTAGCCTAACAGCCACAGCCAGCCCTCATAGCCTGCCACCACTTCAGGTCCACCCACAGCAGGCTTGGACGCCTGCTCGGGGTCCAGAGGAGCCTGATTGGGTCTGTGAGGCATAGGAAAACATGGTGGATTCCCACCACAGTACACAGACATGTTTCCATGCTGCACAACACGCTACATGGCAGAGTAAGCTTTTACTCGGACAAAAAAAAAAAAAGGTTTTTGTGGTACATGCTGTTTCCCAGAATCAAAGTGATGAGCACAGCTCCCACCTGAAGGTCCCAGAGCTGGTTACCTCCTTCATGTTGAAAGATCGAGAGAGACAGAGTTAGCATTCAGGACCTCTACAACCAAACCACTTGCCATTTTTAAAACACCCCTGGTCAAAAAAGGATTACAGATACAAAATAGGACAGATTTCTGAAAAAGATGGCCTCTAAACAGGCCACAGTCTGCTTAATAAATATGCATGAGCTTCAGGAGAATGGATAAAAGATAAATACAGATCAAAAGAGTAATTTAAGGATATAAACTAAGGTTCTTAAAGGAAAAATAAAATTAAAAAATCACTATGGGTCATGTAAAAATAAAATACACAAAGAATCTAGATTATGAATATTATTGTGTTTTCTTTGAATTTTTGACTACAGAGAGACATTTAATTCTGGGGGCTGCTAAGCCAATACATATATTATAAAGATATCCTGACTTCAAATAATCTCTGTTCTTCAGTAGTTCATGCCTGTGGCCCAGGCTGAGACAGGAGGATCACACATTTGAACTCCTGTGGTTGTGTAATGAGACTCTGTCTCAAAACAAATACAAAAATGGCGACCAGAGAGATGGCTCAGTGATTAAGAGGCTTGATGCTCTTACAAAGGACCTGGATTCCATTCCTAGCATTCACACGGTAGCTCACAATCACTTGTAACTCCAGGGGCTCTGATGCCCTCTTCTGACCTCTTCCAGCACCAGATACATACATGATGCACATACATATGTGCAGGTAAGACACTCGTGCACACAAAATAAAATAATCTTGAAAAACAGTAAGTGTAAAACCCAACCCTGAAGCTCGCTTTGAAAACCAGTTTTATGACAATAGGATCCATGTAATATGGTCATGTGATTAATCCTAATGGTGCTTAGAATGACTTGAAGGGTAGAAAGGAGACATCTAGACACACTGTATAGTCACTGAGAAGGGTGGAGGGACTTTCCAAAGGTTGTGAATTCACCCCTGTCTTCTCCACAGACCAGTGGCCATGGCTATCTGTAGATGGGCTTTTCTTTCCTGGCTACCAGTCCCAAGTAACCACACAGATGCTTGTATTAATTACAAATACTTGGTCAATAGCTCAGGCTTATTACTAGCCAACTCTTACATTTAAATTAACCCATATTTCTTTCTATACTTTGCCTAAACGCTTGGTACCTTTTCTCTGTACAACATGTCCATCTTGCTTCTCTCTGCAGTTGCTACACCTAAGACTCTGCCCTTCTTCAACCCAGCATTCTCAGGTTGACTATCCTGCCCAACCTTATCTTGCACAGCTATTGGCCAGTCATCTTCTTTATTAAACCAATCACAGTGACATATATTCACACAGTGTAAAAGAATGTTCCACAGTTGTCTGCAGAAATAACAGCTGAGCCAGGCCCTACTTGCTTTTTTTTAATTAATTAATTAATTTTACATTCTGACCACAGTCTCCCTTCTCTCTTCTCCTCCCACTTCCTCCCACTCTCTCCCACCCTTCCCCATCTGCCTCTCTTCTGTATTTGCTCAGAAAGTGGCAGGCTTCCCCTGGTCATCAGCAAAACATAGCCTGTCAAGCTGCCAAAGATCAAGCACCTCCCTCTGTATACAGACTTGGCAAGGCAATCCAGCATGAGGAACAGGTTCCCCCAAACAAGTCAAAGCACCAGGGGCAACCCTGCTCCCAATGCCAGGATTCCCACAAATAGACCAAACTATACAACTGTCACATACATGCAGAGGGTCTGGGTCAGTCCCATGCAGGCTCCCTGGTTCTTGGTTCAGACTCTGTGAGTTCCCATGAGGCAGGCTAGTGATTTCTGTGGATTTTTCTTCCATGTTCCTAACACCACCCTCCTACCATGCCCCCACACTCCCCTGATTTTCTATAATTTCTTCTCTTTCTCCTTATCAGGACATCTAGAGCACAGCCCAGTATTTGGACTTGGGTTTCTGAATCTGCCTCCATTAGTCACTGGATGAAGACTCTCAATGACAACCAGGGTAGTCACAAATCCAGGTACAGGGGATGACTGCTGCCAGGAGTCTTAGCTGGGGCCATCCACATAGGCTCAGTGGAAGTTTCCCTTGCATCGTGCTTCTACTGAACCCCATAAAGGCCTCCTTTCCAGTTATCTCTCAGCACCCCCTCCTCTGCCCACCTCCCAACCAGATCCCTCAAGTTCCCATTCCCACCCATCCCCAGTCCACCCAGGAGATCTTCTGTATTTCCCCTTCCCAAGAAGATCCATTTGTACCCGCTTTGGGTCCTCCTTGTTACCTAGCCTCATTGGGCCTGTGGATTTTACAATTGTTATTCTTTACTTTACAGTTAATATCCACTTATGAGTGAGCACACACCATGTTTATCTTTCCAGGTCTGGGCTACCTCACTCAGGATAATTTTTTCTAGTTTTATTCTTTTGCCTTCAAATTTTCTGATACCATTGTTTTTGACAGCTGAATAATACTTCATTGTGTAAATTATACCACATTTTCTTTATCCATTCTTCGGTTGAGGGGTGTCTAGCTTGTTTCCAGTTTCTGGATATTACAAACAAAGTTGCTATGAACAAGTTGAACAAGTGTCTTTGTGGTACGATTAAGTATCCTTTCGGTATATGCCCAAGAGTGGTATCGTTGGGTTCTCTAAACTTATGGGACACAGTGAAAGAAAAAAAATCAGAAACAAAAAGGAGGCCATGACAGCAGACACTGGGGAAATCCTGAGAATAATTAGGTCATAGTTCAAAAACCTATACTCCACAAAGTTGGAAAATCTAAAAGAATTGGACAAATTTCTTGATAGATAGCATATACCAAAATTAAACCAAGGTCAGTTAAACAATTTTAACAGATTTATAACCCCAAAGGAAACAGAAGCAGTCATTAAAAGCCTCCCAACCAGGTGGGTGGTGGTGCACGCCTTTAATCCCAGCACTCGGGACACAGAGACTTTAGGGCCTTAGCTACCAAGACCGGTGCCACGAGACACTGGCTACTAAGGGAAGGGCAAGAACGCAGAGCCCCAAAACCATGAACATATGTCAGACAGCCCCAATTTATAAAGATTTTGTAAGAGGCATCCCAGGGGCAACAGTGGATCTGGCTTTGAACTGCAAGTGCCCATTTTAAAGTCTATGCCCAACCGCATCACCTAAGTCTATTACAGTGTGTCTACCAAAATAGCTCTTAGGCCTAACGGGGTCATGGAAATTGAATGCTAGGCATCCCAAAAGCAAACAAAGTCCATCTCAGCTAGACCCGGTCTTGCCGGTCTAGCCGCTGAGCTGAGATGAAACTGTTGGTGTGGGCCCGCAGCTTCCACAAGAGTCCGATAATCGACAAAAGTAAGTACAAATGGTTCCCCCAAAACCCTATAGCATGGAAAACAAAAAGGGACTCGCCAAGATGAAGCCACTGTAGCCCAGGAGACGGTTTTTAGCGTGGTGTGGAGAGAGAGCTCAGAGTGTGTACTAGGGGGCTTCCAACGTGTGGCCTTAGGTTGTGGGAAAGGCCGCCCTACCCAGTGGGACCTCCAAGACGTTATGAATTTTCCTAATGAGAGCTCTCTGCCAACGCAAAAATCCCAGTCAAGCCAAATTAAAAAATATCCAGGTTTAATGGGATTCCTACTTTCTCGGGTGACCCCCGAGGGGAAAGTGGGAAGCCCGAACTCGCCCACCAGTAGGAGAGAGGAAAGAGACCAAGCAGGACCTTTCCCGGGAAGCAGTTTAAATAGACTGGGGGAGTGGTCAAGATTTTGGCGGGCTGTCTTGACACTCCTCCGAGGAGGGGTCAAGGCTTGGTGGGCACAGGGATGGGACCTCCATAGATGGAGGCCAGAGACCAGGACTTGGGACTTACACCTCCCTCTCTCTTTTCCAGCCTCTTTCCCTCCCTCTCTCTACAATGAACATGCTCTCGCTCTGTTCTTTAGTATATCTAAGATAATTGAGACTGGAAGATTACTCTATTCACAATCTGAATAAACTGGCTCAAACCCGCAATACCAGCAGGAGTTAGGATGAGGCAGGAGATTGAATCATTTGAGTCTGAAGGCAGCCTGAACTACATGGTAAATTCTGGGGCTACAGAGTAAGACCCTGTCTTCCTATTTTTTCCAAACGCAAATAAAATATTCCCTCATTCATCCTCTTTTTTCCACAACTACCTCCCCAGGACAAGCTTCTAAACCTGAGCCGTTCAATATGGCTTCCACTGGCTCAGGAGGCTGCTGAACACTCATTAAATGATTAGAATAACGGAGAAGCTGTAGTTTTATTTTTTGTTATTGTTGTTGTTTTGTTTTTGCTCACAGATCACAGAGATCTGCCTGCCTCTGCCTCCAGAGTGTTGGGATTAAAGCCGTGAGCCACCACAGCCTGGCTTGTAGTTTTACATTTTAAATGTTGCATTAAACTTAATAAGTGATTCTCTGTTCAGTAATAGTGAAACACGGAAGACTTCACTGTGCAAAAAGACTTTTCAGCTATTAATTATGCAACATCCAAGTACAAATCAAGTATTTTCAGCGAAAACTTGACAACTAACTTAGGAATTCAAAGGCTTGTATGAGAAAAACTGTTAAATATTTTATTAATGATTTCCTACTCATTTAATGCTTATCTGTCATGAATTTATATTTGAATGAAACTGGGATTGATTCATAAATATATTATTTAAATTAGTTTCTTTTTCAATATTAATTCAACAAAATTACTTTTGTCTTGCATTCTCTGGGACACACTGCCCAACAAGCAATGTAGGCTCCACGGTGTGTTTTAACTGCCAGCAATTCCACATCACCGTGCTGCCCGAGTCTCTTCTCAGTTTCCCATGTGGGGGCTGTGCTCAGCATTTCCCAAGCAAGTTGTCATTTCTGTCTAAACTGTCCAGTGTGGTCGCCATTCTCTACCCTCCCCAGCTGCACACAGCCTGCGTCTCCCTAGAGCTGCACCTCTGTAGGCTCCTAGCTACATCCTGCCCTTGTGCTAGCCAAATACTTTGCCAGTTCCATGTTAGTACCATGAGTTTTCATTCCCAAGGCTTGTTCAAAGTTCTCCATTTCTCTTCTCTAGTCGCCAGCGTGCACCTCCTCCACGGTGTTTGTTCTAACCAGCTCACTGAGGAACATCTCCCATAAAATCCCTGATCCCTGGTGTGTCTGCTGTGCTGCTGTCCTGCTGGTTCACCCTGTGCAGCAGGCTCCTGAAGAACCCCGAGTCTACCGTGTTTTATGTCCCCCAGCCGCACCTCTGCCATGCTTCATAAAGGCGTGGAGTAAGCGATACTGCAATAAACCCTAATGAAAGAAGCACCTAGACAGAGAACGTGGTTCTCACACACTAACACTTCTTCCTACGGATGGTTCTCATGTAAAGATGCCACATCTGCCCGTCATCTGTCACGCCATTTGTGGAAAGAAGACACCTTCATCAAAGGCTTCATTTACCCAAACATTTTATAACAAGGGCCCCTTAGCTTTACAACAACCACTTATCCAGACAAGGTTATCAGCATCCTACTGAGAGTCAACCACATCCATCCAGGTCAGAAGCAGCCCTTCACTGGGTACCATCCCTGTGCTCCTAACCTCACTGCTTTTTCCTGCAAGAGGTTTTTGCAGATTGGTTCTTAATGGAAAAGTTGAACCAACATGGCTTTACATAGAGATTTCTTACAAATCTCAGGCCAAGGGCTGAAGAGTGTCTTAGTTGGTAGAGTGCCTGTCTGGCATGCATGAAGCCCTGGGCTTGATCCCCAGCACCACGTAAACCAGGGATGCTGATAACTGTGGGTCATCCAACACTCACGAGTTGGAAGCAGGAGGACCAGAAGTTCAAGATTATACTCTTACAACATGAGTTGAAGCAGAGACCCTGCCTCAAAAAAAAAAAAAACCTTCATAAATAAGTCTTCCAAAATATTATTTTTTGTCTCTAATACATACACAAACCTTTATTCATTTGTTCAAAAAACAGGTACTGACCCCCAACAATGTGCCAGATTATCATCAAGGAAGAACCCTATTAGAAAACCCGTGTGCTCACAGCCCAGTAGAGAACTATGTCAAAGGAGCAAATGAGAATCAGCCTTACCGTGTTTTGTTTGCTCAGCAAGATGAGAGACGTGAGGGACACTCGGAGGCAAGGAGGCCTCACAAACAGAGCCCAGAGGCTTGTGTCATAGGCCTGATGGCAGCCCCCCTAGAGACAGGCGCTGAAGGTTCCATACACAACACATTGGTATACAGATGTGGGCTGAAGCATTCCTAGTCTGCCTCTCAGGCTTGCCTGCCCTGGAGTGGGTATGCAGAGTAAGGCTGCACAGACTTGCTAGAGACCCATGTGACCTAGGAAGGAACAGAGCAACAGGAAATCAAGCAATCTGGAACACAAAGAGTGCTCCACTATTCATGGAGACCTTGGTAATATCTTGCTAACCCTACAGACATTCCGCTGAAACAGGAAGTCCACCCATGAGAAGTTAGTAACACACACTGTGTGTCATTACTAATTCACTGCTAATAGATGTAGTACATCTTACAATGATTTGTCATTAGACATTTTAATGTCTTATTTGGTGTGCATGTATTTTAAAATTATTAAGGTGAAACTAATATTCACGAAAATACAATACTAACTTTAGAGTCTGTAGGCTCATTCAATCATTGGATTTAATTTTGTTACAATGTACAACAGGAAATGTTTTTGATGGCATAGATATAGATACTATAGAGCCACAAACCCTTCTGGTATAGACATTGCCTAATATAATACTATGACAATGGCTCCCTGACAGATGAAACACAATGGGAATGTCAAGATACAGAGAAAGTGAGACTGAAGATTGCTTAGCCCTAACTGTCACATCGGTGCAGCACTACTTCCTCCCAAGGCTCGGGGATCATTGTGGAAGACGGGGAGGAGAGAGTGTACAAACCAGAGGCAGTGATAGCTCTAAGCAAACAGTGTTCTCTGCACACAGTGAGGCAGATGAACGTGCAAACAGACATGGCTGTGACAGCTCAAGCCAGGCAGGATCCTGGTGTAGACAGTGGAGGTGGGCATGAGGTCCCACCCTCAGCCACGGAGCTATCACAGCCTAGGACAGTGGGGAGAGGAGAGTCAGTGTGGTCCCTGGAAGGTCAAGCGTATGCCAGTGCGAGGCCGTGTATCTAAGGGTATATGCACAACACAGACTGCTTGATGGATTTAAAACAAAAGAGTTTTGTGCAGGGTGATAGATGTGGGTACACACACACACACACACACACACACACATTTGGGTTTTTGAGACAGGGCTTCTCTGTGTAGCCCTGGCTGTCCTGGAACTTGCTTTCTAGACTAGGCTGGCCTCAAACTCACAGACACCTGCCTGCCTCTTCCTCCCACATACTAGGATTAAAGGCGTGCACCGCCACCTCCTGGTGGTGGCTTCTTTTACAAGCAGCTAACCAGTTTGACCAGCATTATTTGTCGAAATTGTCATCTTTCTTACATTGTAAATTTTTTGGCTTCTTTGTCAAAAATCAGGTGTCCATGGTGGAACCTGCATAAGACAAAAGTAGGCCCTCTGAATTTGGGTCACAGTCTGTGGGGCCACTGACAATGGGATCCGGATTTATCCCTAGTGCTTGGACTGGTTTTTTGAAGCCCATTCTCTTTGGAGGGATTCCTTGCTCAGCCTAGATACAGTGGGGAGGGCCTTGGTCTTGCCTCAAAGTGATATGTCAGATTTTATTGACTCCCCATGGAAAGCCTTACCCTCTCTCAAGAGTTGATGGGGAGTGGGGTCAGAGGGAAAGGTGGAGGAAGAGAGAGGGAAGGGAGTGGAAATTGGAATTCATATGTAAAATGAGAAAAGATTGTTTCAAAATAAAATTTAAAAAAAATAAAAAAAATCAGGTGTCTGGTGTGGGAGGTTTTTCTGTATTTGTGTTGCTTTTCATTGGTTGAATAAAGAAACTGCCTTGGCCTTTTGATAGGGCAGCCCTTAGGTGGACAGAGTAGACAGAACAGAATGCTGGAAAGAAGGGAAGTGTGGAAGATGCCATGAATCCCTGGCCTGAGATGGACATAAGTTAGAATCTCTCCCAGTAAGCCACGACCTTATGGTGCTACACAGATTATTAGAAATGGGTTGAATCAAGATGTGAGAGTTAGCCAAGAAGAGGTAGATATAATGGGCCAGGCAGTAATTTAATTAATACAATTTCCAGGTGGTTATTTCAGGGGCTAAGCTAGCCAGGTGGCAGGAAGCAGCCCACTCCTCTCACTACAGTTGTCCATAGATGTGTGTGTGTGTAAAATTATTTCTAAGTCTTCAATCCTGTTGATCGGCATGTCTGATTGACAACCATGCTGTTTTTGTTGCTATAGCTCTGTGGTGCAGCTTGAGATGTAGGATGCTGGTCCCTCCAGCAGTTCTTTTATTATTAAAAATCACTTTATATATCCTAAGCTTTCTGTGTTTCCAAGTAAAGTTTAGGATTGTTTTTCCATTTCTATGAAGGATTGTGTTGGGATTTTGATGAGTATACTAAGTTGGATGTGTGTGGAGTGGATCTGAAAGAAGTTGGGGTGAATACCATCAAAATACACTGTAAAATATTCTCAAAGAACTAAATTTTAAGAAAAAAACTATGGCCGGGTGGTGGTGGCGCACGCCTTTAATCCCAGCACTCGGGAGGCAGAGGCAGGCGGATCTCTGTGAGTTCGAGGCCAGCCTGGTCTACAGAGCTAGTTCCAGGACAGGAATCAAAAAGCTACGGAGAAACTCTGTCTTGAAAATAAAAAAGAAAAAGAAAAAAACTATGGCCAGGTGGTGATGGCACAGGCTCTTAATCCTAGCATTCAGGAGGCAGAGGCAAAGGCAGAGGCAGGTGGATCTCTGCGAGTTCAAGGCCAGCCTGGTCTACAGAGCAAGTTCCAGGACAGTCAAGGCTGCTGCATAGAGCAGTCTCCCAAAACAAAACAAACAAACAGCAACAACAATAAAAAGAACTATGTTCCATAATCAACCCAGCTCAGGCCAACCTCTCTGTGCCTCAGTTTCCTTATATATTAACTTTAGGTCTTCCCACTGAGCGTTGCCACAAATGTTAAAACGATCCCTCAATGAGTAGAAAGAATGCGGTGGCGTAGGCTGTAGTCACTATTGTTAGATCTATATCACTTATTGTTATTGCCGTGTTTCTGTGTGTGATATGAGTAATAAAAACCCAGAGACAGATATTGGGGTTCAAGCTGAAGATCAGAAAAGCAAAGCAGCCAAGCCACTAGAGAAGTCTCACCTCTACCAAGGCTGGGTGACTGCAGACTGAGCTGGGAGCCGTCTCCTGATGGAGGAAGGTCATTGAGCAATAAAGAAACTGCTGGCCCTGATAGGTTGAAAGATAGGTGGGCGGAATAAACAGAATAGAATTCTGGGCGGAAGAGGAAGTGAGGTCAGACTCTGCTCTGTTCCCAGAGAGACCCGACAGCTCTGCTGGAGCAGAGACGCCATGCTCAGCTCTCCCGGGTAGACGGGTAGACTCCACAGCTCTGCTCTTTGGAGCAGAGATGCCAGGCTGGCTCCGCTCTCCCAGGCAGCTCTGACCCAGGATGGACGGACCTAGAATCTTCCCGGTAAGCGCACCTTGGGGTGCTTACACACATCATTAGAAATGGGCTAGTCCAGGTGCGAGAATTAGCCTGTAAGGGCTAGAGTTCATGGGCCAAGCGGTGTTTAAATGAATACAGTTTGTGTGTTGTTATTTCGGGCAT
>NW_026068066.1:2985303-2986849 GCF_014885135.2 Alexandromys fortis | reverse complement strand
AGACGCCATGCTCCGCTCTCCCGATAGCTCTGCTCTCTGAGGCACACGCGATGAAGCTCCGACCCAACATGGACATAGGTTAGAATCTTCCCGGTAAGCGCACCTTGGGGTGCTTACACACATCATTAGAAATGGGCTAGTCCAGGTGCGAGAATTAGCCTGTAAGGGCTAGAGTTCATGGGCCAAGCGGTGTTTAAATGAATACAGTTTGTGTGTTGTTATTTCGGGCATGAGCTAGCCAAGCGGCCGGGGTGTTGGGGATGCAGCCCCGCCGCTCCTATTTCAACAGTCTCCTCCCATCTTATAGTGCTAGGATTAAAGGTGTGCACCACTACTGCCTGGCTTCTACAGCAAACTAGTGTGGCTACTGGGATTAAAGGTGTGTGCCGCCACTGCCTGATCTGTGAGGCTGACCAGGGTAACTGTTTTACTCTGTGATATTCAGGCAAATTTTATTTATTAAAATACAAATAAAATATCACTACATTTGTGCAGTCAGTCAGTAATGAGAACACATTCAGGAAAGGAGAAAAGGTTATTTCTAGTAATAGACCACAATCTCTCAGCAAGAAAATAAAACAAGTCTGGCTAGGGCTTGTTTTCAAATGGGGAAACTGAGGCAATGAGCTAAGGAATTACCAACCAAAGGTCACCTGGTAAGTCAGTAAAAGCACCTGGAAGCAAGCCCAGAAATGGAGGTCCTAGGGAGAGTTACAGAGGATACTCAGAGCTCATCAAGCCTCATGACTTTCCTAATGAGAGTGTCCTGCTTTCTCCTCTCTAACCTCAGCTTGAAGGCATCAGGCCAAGAAAGGCCCATGGGCACATTCACTGATCACGTCAGAAAGAAACGTTGCCATTGTGGTGGTGTTTGTAATGGTTAATCCCACGCATGATATTTTCCCCCAGGATCACCCTCACGAAGCCTTAGATGTTGAGTTGAGTAGAGCCTTCAGTAACAGAGGTCATTCTTAGCATTTGAGGGACCCTAGACTCAGCCCCAGCACCAAGACCGTGTACTAAACAACACTAACAGCAGTAATAAATTACATCTGAGCCCTCCATGCCATTCAAAGATCATGTTGTGTGAATAGCTAGTTGTTCATACAAGAACACTGTAATATCACTGGCCACACACTAGCACAGAGACCACAGAACGTGCTGTATGAGGAGCTATTTGTTAAACTAGAGCACTCTGCGATATCACTGGCCACACACTTGCTGAAGAGTAGACAAAAATCATCCTTAGTCCTTATTTTAACTGACCTTTAAGATAGATAATACACTCTTGTGAATGTTGGTTTGATTAGATCTTTATCCCTAGGTTTATGTTAATTAAATCCCTCTATGCTCCTGTTACCACATATTTTAAAAAATAAAAGTCATAATTTTACCCTTGCATATGCAAACCCTAAACCCTTGCTGCTATTATCTTAGGTGATGGCTGCCTTCTCCCGTTCACACTCCAGTCAGGTTGGTGCTGACCCTATTCACCCAACAGGTGGACTGACCAACACAGTATGAATTCTTTTTTTTTTTTTTTTTT
>NW_026068066.1:2976976-2983615 GCF_014885135.2 Alexandromys fortis | reverse complement strand
TGGTGCACCGATCAGCCAAATTTCTTCCCATACCATCTTCTATGTGCTTATTTAATTCACTCTTATACACTTTCAGTACACTGGGGGAAGGATGAAAGTCAGAACAAAACTCATCAACCAAAACAGACAGTCGACAAATTTCATCTGTCATTGCACAAGAAACCTTGTTGGCCACCTCCTCCGTGACCTCCTTGATTTTCTTCTTAACCTCTAGTGTTAGGAGGTTCATCTGGTTTCGGATGAAGTCCAGTCTATCAATTTGGTCTTCCCTCTCTTCCATTGAATAAACCCTCTTCTCTGCTGCTGCCACGTTTACTGAGTCCAATATGTTTTTCACAGTGTCTAGTATCTGTTTAGCTCTGACAGTGTGCTGTTCAAACTTTGTTTTCACTGCTGACTGCGAGATACACTCCTCCAAAGTTTGTTCAAAATTCTGAAACTCTTGTAATCTTGCCTGAAATCCTTCGGCCAGTGCCCCACCACCTTCTGGCATCCCCTGGGCTTTATGTTTTCGGGAGTTGAGAACTTCCTTGGCTGAAACAAAAAAGATCCGATTCCGAGCTTCCAAAGGACTCACAACTTTGAGCTCTTCTACCAAGAAGTGAAGGCATCTATCCATGTGCTGTCTGCGCACATCCTCCATATATTCCGGCTCTGAGGCAGAAGCATCCCAACGATTGTTCAGAATGAAAATGTTTGGTTTGGAGAGCTGCTCATTCACCTTATGGAAAAAAATGTTTCTCCGTGTTCATCAGTGTGGATTCTGAGTTTGCAACCAAAGCAAAGACATCAGCATCGAGGCAGAACTTATCAATCCAGCTATCCAGCTCTGTGGTAACATCTGTTCCTGGGCTGTCTACTAAAACCAGGTCATCTCTCAGGAGGGCACATTTTGCTTTGGGCCAAAATACATGCACAAGGCAGCCAGCTTTCAAGTCTTTGTCCATATGGAGAGCATGTGCAAGCTGATTAACAGTCTTCACACTTTCCTTTTCATCTGACCCTTCGTTCATAAGGTAGGCTTTATCTCCGTCGGTTCCCTCTACACTCAGGAAGCAGTTGGTTGTGTGGCCAATCCCGCTAGGGAGAACTTTATCCCACAGCATTGCATTGATGACAGAGCTCTTGCCACTACTCCTCCTGCCAAAAACTGCCACTTTCAAATGTCTCCGCGACAGCACCTCCCCAATGACGGCAAGCTTGTTTCTGTAGCCTTGTATTTCCACTAGATCATCCTCAGTTGCTATGCTATCAAGTTCCGGATTCCTGAAAGTTGCTTCAATAAACTGTGACCCTTCAGTAACAAACTCCAGCAACTGGCCTAAGATCGCAGTGATGGCCTTCTTTGCCAGCACAAAGTGCTTCAGTGGAGACACACGTTCTGCCATTATGCACCTGGACAGGCCTTCCCGCAAGCCGACCGCCTGTCGCTCCCGCCCGGCCCGTCGCCCCAGCCGGTCAGGACGCCCTCGATCTTCCTGTCCGGAGCTCGAAGGTCACTCCGGGCATCCCCGCCCGCCAACGGAGGTCACCCAGCAACTGAAGCTCCGCACAAGCCCCGGGAACGTCTCATCCTCCCGAGAGAGGGGAGGCGCCCCTGAATTCTTGTCTCAGTTATTAGGTCTAAACCTGATTGAAAGGAAACCAAAAACAAAAAAATAACCAAGAGCCTTTTCTAATTCTTCCTAAGCTGTAGCTGAAGTAGAGGCTCTTTTCCTTTCAGTCTAGACTTTGGAGCGTGTGACCGACCTGCCCTGGTTTCAATGGGAAATACCCGCCGTAGGCGCATGTGTTCAGCTGCTTGGTTCACAGCAGGGGGCGCTGTGTGGGAAATGAGCAGAACAGTTAGGAGCTAGAGAAGGGACGGGACACTGGGAGTGGAACTTCAGCTTTTCTAGCCCTACCTGCTTCCTATTGCTTCCTCTTCCTGCGGCAGGTGACAGCCATGTGTCCTCCTCCATGCTGCCCCAGCTTGATGGGCTGCACCCCCTTCTTACACAGTGAGCTATCATGAGCCCCTTTTTCCTAGATGTTCTGCCATCCTTAGATCTTGTGAGTAAGGATAAAAAGTGGGCTGCAGAGCAGAGAGCTGGAAGGAAACCACATCCCTGTGACTTTGCTTAGGCCCCTAAATTTAGCAGTGGTGACAGCCAGCTCTTCAAACTCTGACCTCTTGGTTATGGGATGTCCTAATCAGGATTACTATGACAAAAAAGCAAGTTGAGGGGGAAAGGGTTTATTTGGCTTTTACCTCCACCAGCCCAGGATAGCCCCACCCATAGTGGGCTGGACCCTCCCCCATCAACCACTAATTAAGAAAACGCCTTCCAGCTGGACCTTATGAAGGCCTTTTCTCAACTGAGGTTTCCTCTTTTCAGATAACTCTAGCTTGTGTCAAGTCAGCATAAAACTAGCTAGCACAGGAGACCAGCAAGTTCCCTGTGTTAGAGATGACTTGTTTATGTCGCTTGATTAACCAGTGTGCTGCTTGCTAGGGCCTCCAGTAACAAAATAATACGATGAGGACTTCAATGAAAGAAGCTGATTTTCTCACCATTGCAAAGTTCCAGAATCAAGATGTTGGCAGCCTTAGCTTCTCCTGGGAACTCTGAGCTGGGCTGACAAATGACCATCTACTTTCTGTGTCCTCACGCATGATTTGTGTGTGTGTGTGTATTGTCTCTCTTTTTGTGTAGAATTTTCCTCTTCCTTATGGAGAGCAATAAAATTGAATTCTCTCCTCACCCAAATGGCTTGATTTTAACTTAGGCCCTCTGCAAAGGTCTTGCCCCAAGTGTTCTCATGGTCTAAGTTTGAGGCTTTCACCAGAAGATTTTGGTGGGACACAATCTGCTCATTTTAATGAGTAAAAAAAGAGTTAAGAAACATAAAAAGAGGAAATTATTAACAAAGGCAGTGAAGAAGTTACCACAGATTAAAAACTAAGCATTTCTAAATTAAGATAGCTCATCTAGGACTGAGAAGGGAGATAACTCAATGGCAGAGTGTCTGCCTACATGGTTGCTGAAGGAAGGGGGAAAGATAGGGAAGGAGAGAGCAAAGAAAGTGTCTAAGTTTGTACAACAAAGCACTCACACTAAGGCACATCCATGTGAAGTTTCAAAACAGTAAGAACTTAGCCAAGTCCAGAATGTGTAAAAGCAGGTCACTGCCCACTAATGAAACCAGAAGCTAAAAGACAGTGCAATAAATCTTCCAGCATCTGGAGGAAGGTCTACAAATCCTCCAACATCTGGATAGGAGTCTACAAAGCCTCCAGCATCTGGAGGGAGGTCTACAAAGCCTCCAGCATCTGGAGGGAAGTCTACAAAGCTTCCAACATCTGGAGCAGCGGATACAAAGTCTTTAGCATCTGGAGATCTACAAAGCCTCCAGCATCTGAAGAAAGGTCTACAAAGCCTCCAGCATCTGGAGGGAGGTCTACAAAGCCTCCAGCATCTAGAGCTGATGTGGGAGTGTCACATATCAATCTGTTGATTTCATTGGTTAAGCAATAAAGGAACTCCTTGGCCCTGATAGGTTAAAAGATAGGTGGGAGGAATAAACAGGAGGAAGAGGAAGTGAGGTCAGATCTGCTCTGCTCCTGGAGAGACCCAACAGCTCTGCACGCTGGAGCAGAGACACCAGGATGGACAGAGGCTAGACTCTTCCCGGTAAGCGCACCTTGGGGTGCTTACACACATCATTAGAAATGGACTAGTCCAGGTGCGAGAATTAGCCTGTAAGGGCTAGAGTTCATGGGCCAAGCAGTTCTTAAATGAATACAGTTTGTGTGTTGTTATTTCGGGCATGAGCTAGCCAAGCGGCCGGGGTGTTGGGGACGCAGCCCCACCGCTCTTATTTCAACATAGAGCAGGGCTACAAAGTCTTCAGCATCTGGAGGGGAGGGGTCTACAATTGTAAATTCTTCACCCTGACAATTTCTCACAAAAGTTGAACATATTTGAAGATTCAAAACTCAGAATCAATCTTTAATATATACTTTTCATGCTACTGGATAAGAAAATAAGAATGAGAGTGAACTGATAATGAGAAAAATATAGATTCTGAAATACTGAACTGGTGAGAAAATTCGGGATGACTGGACCTTCTGGTGCAGCATAAGAGAGAAAGAAGAGCATTAGAGGAAGCCTGCCCAGTCCTAGCTGTCAGAAAAGAAAAAAGAAAGGAAAGGAAAGGAAAGGAAAGGAAAGGAAAGGAAAGGAAAGGAAAGGAAAGGAAAGGAAAGGAAAAACAGCCAACCATGCCAGACTGCCTAGAAAAGGCACTTGTGCCAGTCTGGCAAGATGGATGCCATTCCTGGAACCCATGTGAGGAGGAAGGAGAGAATCAACTCCATAAAATTGTCTTCTGATGTCCACACATCTGGCATGCACGCCCACACACAAGAGTTATGTTATTATCATTGTCGTGGTCATCATTGTTGTCATCACTAATTTAAATGCCAGAATTAAAAGGGAATTTGAGACTGTGAGAACACCCCCCCCCAAAAAAAAAAAGAAAACATGATTATGGAACAAAACCAGACCCTGCTAAATTCTTTTAAATGTTCTTTGGCAACCAGCTCTTTTCTGAACAGAAATGGAGGAACAGTGGATCTGGGGGAGAGGGGAGGTGGGGAAGGTAACTGGGAGGAGTGGAAGGAGGGGGAGGCTATGATCAGGATGTATTGTATGAGAAAAAATAAACAAGAAGAAAAAAAGGAAAGTCCAAGATGAAATAAAACAACAACGAAAATCAGTGTTCTTCAGTTCCTAGACCAATCCCCTAGCCAAAGCTGTAAGACCATTAGGATTTCAGAACACGTGAATGTCATCGTCCTTGACAATGTAGCAGTCCAAGTCGGTGGGAGACAGAAAACAAAACAGAGCGCCTAGAGCAAGTCAAAATGAACAGGCTATCATCCCTCAAGGTCAGAAAACAACTGCTGACTATTGATCAAGAAATGACTTGTTACTGTTTGTGGCAGCTGTGATAAGTTCTAAATTAAATGAGGATCTGTGCCCTTCTCTTGTCAAGTGGGTTCCCTATCTGTCTCAGTTTGCACAAGACCTAGGCGCCCCCTAATGGTCGCATTTGGTGTGAATGCATTCCTCACACCCAGGAGTCTGGGTAAGTATGAGGAATGCAGAGCAGTCTCTCAGACACTGAGCTCCTGGTACTTCATGGAAACTAGAGGTGGAAAAGGCAACAAGTATTCCAAATTCCTCTTGACTGCGCATTGGAAAGGAAACCAAATTAAAGTGGTGTGTGGGGGGGGTGTATTTGTATATATGTGTGTTGGGGGCAGGGTGCAAGTACACACATGAAGGTCAGACGACAACCTCTGGTGTCTCCTTAGCAACCATCCACCTTTCTTGAAGCAGGAGCTCTCACCAGTCTGGAGTTTACCAGTTCAGCTAGGCGGTCTGACCCCTGACCATCAGGAATTCTCTTGCCTCTGCTCCCCAGTTCTGGGATTATTAGTAGACACAATACCCAGCCTTAAGAAAAAAGAAAACCCAAAAACCATGCGCTCTAGGGATTGAACTCAGATCCTCATTATTTCTCAGTCTCAAAGTAAAATTTACAGCCACATATGAACGCTATTGTAGAAAGGCTGAGGCGACAGAATCCCCTGCTCAGGAGGAGCAGCAGAACTGCAGATCAGCATTAAGGCCCTGGTACACAGGAAGCTGGGGGGACTCCTCCTCATCTAACTCTGTGGGGCATGTGACCTTCAGACCCCTCGACACAGTGAACACGCTTAGAATCCCAAACAACAGGACTGCTGTGTCTGAAATCTTGCTTCTCCAGTGTTAATTCTAAAGTCAATCCAGCAGGTTTGATTGATTTATTAGTCAGGTTTCTCAGAGGCAAAGGACTGATAGAATGTAACACACATACACACACATACAATAATAAACTGTAATTTCAAAAAATTGATCATGGGAGTTATACCCCTGTACCCCTAGAACCCAAGAGTCTGGGGCAGGGGAACTGTGAGTGTAAATGACAAAATGAACTCATGGCAAGACCCCTTCTCAGGAAACAACAGGAGGCAATGCAAAGCAGGCAGGCGCTTTAGAGATAGCTCAGGACCTGAGTTGGGTTCCTAGAACTCATGTTTAAAAAGTCAGGTCTTGTGGCTTGTGCCTGTGGTCCCAGTATTGGGAAGGAAGAGACAGGTATAACACTGGGGTTAATAACTTAGGCTACTTGGTGGGCTCCAGTCAGAAAATGACCATGACAGGAAAGAAGGAAGTAGGGAAGGGAGGGAGGGAGGGAGGGAGGGAGGGAGGGAGGGAGGGAAAAAGGGAGAAAGGAAGGGAGGGGAAATTTCTAGGAGGGAGAGAGGGAGGGAGCTGTAACTAACAGGTCTCTCCTATTATCAGCACTACAGGTGTTCCCTGAGCACCACACACATGTGCATACATGTGCCCACACGAATAACGACAGGAAGATGACATGAAGGACAAGATGGGAAGCCCATGGAGGTTTAGGAGTCACCTGGAAAAGAGCTGAGCTACGAATACCTACAGAATCTACCTGTGTACACTTCACAGAGCCTGGCCACATACCTTGGTAAGGCTCGGGACCTAGTTAACTGGTTTGAAAGGTGGGGGTGAGAATCGACCT
>NW_026068066.1:2953937-2973556 GCF_014885135.2 Alexandromys fortis | reverse complement strand
CTTTGTAGACCAGACTGTCCTCTAACATACAGAGATCTGCCTGCCTCTGCCTCCCAACTGCTGGGATTAAAGGTTTGCATCATCATTGCCCAACCAGGAAGCCTCTCTTAAAGGAACCATGCCTCTACTCACCTCTAGCAAACAGAGCCCACTGGAGACAATGCTGCTACCAAGAAACTGTGCTTGTCTTTGTTTTTTTGATTGTCTAGAATACTTTTTTTATTTTCTTTGTTATAAATTGATTAGCTCATTAGCTCAGGCTTCTTATTAACTCTTATAACTTATATTAGCCCATTATTCTTATCTATGTTAGCCACACGGATCAGTACCTTTTTCAGCGAGGCAGTCACATCTTGCTTCTTCTGTGGATGGGCCAGGACTCCTGAGGAATGGGCTTTTTTCTTCCCAGAATTCTCCTGTCTTCTTGGCCCACTTCTACTTCCTGTCTGGTTGTCCTGCCTATACTTCCTGCCTGGCTACTGGCCAATCGGTGTTTATTTAAAATATAATTGACAGAATATAGACAATTTTCCCACACCACTTCCCCCTCTTTTTTAAATAACAAGAACTCTGAATCTAATATCCTTTGTTTAGCTTTTCTCCTGACCATTAGCCATAACAACTTGTAACCAACATTTTAAACAAAGGAAAATATCCATAATCCATTTTTTGGGAATGTGGGCATAGTTTTCCAGGCTACTTCCTGCTGGTTGGGGGTGCTGATAATCTTATGGGGGGACCTAAAGAAAATTTAGAATTATGATCAAGTCCTGATTGGAGTATCCTGTGAGTCTTGATCATCTCAGGCAGCAGTCTTGAATCTGTTCTGGATAAAGAACTCAGACATCTGGTCCATTTGTTCTCAGATGGAGATTTCTCATGTGGTCTTCCTTGATCAAACCTGATTTTTTTTTTAACCTGGAATGAATCCAAAGCCTCTCATTTCCTGTGGAAACAAAAGCAAAACCACTTCTCCAAAGTAACATACCTTTTGACTTCAATTTTGAAGTCAAGGTATTTTCTAAATACCTTTTTCAGTGAGGCAGTCACATCTTGCTTTTTCTGTAGATGGGCCAGGACTCCCGAGGTACTTTTTTTTTCTTTAAGCTTTCTCGGGCTTTATATGGAAATTCTTGCCAAATGTTTGGGTGCCATTTATAGAAGGAAGTTTCTGTCCCACCTGGTCCCTTTTTTTTTTGGAAAACTTTGTTTCTTTTATTTTTATTTTTAATTATTGGTTTTTTGAAACAGGATTTCTCTGTGCCTTTGGTTGTCCTGAATCTCACTCTGTAGACCAGGCTGGTCATGAACTCCATTTTTGTCTCCACTGCCCAGCAAACACTTCCAGAGGAAAGCCAGTTATTGAATGCAAATCCTGTCTGCAGCTCCAACCCAGTCCAGACATCAAGTGGCTGTGAGCAACCAAGCAAAATCATGGCTGATTGACAGGTACAAATAAGTGCCACAGGTACAGATGGACTCAATTTGGAGAAAGTTTATTCCAGAACTCTGGGATGTTTGAGAAAATCATAACTTTGCAACAGTAGGGTAGACTCTCATTGAGGCTTTGCAAACTCATTTCTTTTGCTAGAATCATGATCTCTGAGAATGACACACCAAGCAACCATGCAGCTGTGTGATGGCAAAAAGGAGACACTCCAATGTGTTGATTTGTTATTTTATCCCCAGCCCTATGCTAAATATTTCATCAGTATTTGTTGTAGGGAGATCACTTGTTTCCCAGTCACCCTGCAGATCAGACCTAAAATAATTACACAGAAGCTATATTGTTTAAATCACTGCTTGGCCCATTAGCTCTATCTTCTTATTGGATAGCTCTTACATATTAATTTAACCCATTTCTTGTAATCTGTGCATCACCACGAGGCTGTGGCTTACCCAGTAAAGTTCCGGCATCTGTGTCCAGTGGGGCTACTTGTCTTCCTTCTGACTCCACCTTCTTCCTCCTTGCATTCAGTTTAGTTTTCCCTGCCTAGCTAAGTTCTGCCCTGCTTAGGTCCAAAGCAGTTTCTTTATTCATTAATGGTAATCACAGCATACAGAGGTAAATCCCACATCAAGTATTGTCTCATGTATTACTTTACAAAGCAAGTAGCTACCTCACAGATGAGGAAATTTGGTCTCAAGAGATTCAGTTAACTTTGCAAAAGTCAGCAAACCCAACTTTTAGACTTAATCCAGATGCCAGTGTCAGTTCTTGACCACTCCCTAGTGGCCATCAAGGTTTATTGCTAAGACACTACTTCCATGGATCATAGCAGATATTGCTCATTTATCAAAAACATGAAGACTGTGTTTGTAGTCAAATGCATTTGGAATGCGCTGGATTGAAGTAAAGTTGATTAGGTTCCTCTGTTGCAAGATTTATGAGAACCACTCCTTTCTCTCTCTGTCTCTGTCTCTCGTGTGTGTGTGTGTGTGTGTGTGTGTGTGTGTGTGTGTGTGTGTGTGGTGTGGGGTGTAGTGTACATATCTCAGAGCAAGTTCAGAACTCAGAGGACAACACATAAGAGTCATTTATCTTCTCCCTCCATGTGGAGTCTGGAAAATGAAACTCAGGTCATCAGACTTAACCAAAAGCCCCTTTATCCACTGAGCCATGGCACTGGCCCTTGTCAGACCTTTATAAACCACTGTGTCCTGCTAATCTTCAGGAAAAGAGGAACCATACATGATTCCCGAGTCTCATTTGACCATATAACTTTGATCTCCTAGGACATCTTTTATGGTATTAATGGGTCCTGGGGCACAAACTACTTCATGACTCATGATGACGAGGTGTACCCGCCCACCAGAGGGAATGGTGAGTGGACCTGAGTATGGAGCCCTCAGCTTATATCAAAATAAACACCTGGAAGCTTTGCTGTAGCTGTGGGAATCAGGAGGGACTGTCCACCTTCATATCACAATTCTTTCTAATCGCTCCAGCCAAAACATCTGAAAAGCTGTGGACAGAAGCTTTAGCTATTTGCAGAGAGGCACCCACAAGCTCCCGACTTACATTTGTAAACTCAGGGATTTTGCACAGCCAACAGCCCCCATAGCCATCCAGGCCCTGTTGGTCCATTTGCTCAAACTAGAAAAAGCAGAGGGCATATCTTGGTGAATAGACAGAGTCACTGGCAAAGCTTTGAAAGCTACCTTCTCCACCAGATGGCTGCAGCCTAGACATTGTAGTTCTTCTGGGACAGAGAAATGACTCCAGGGAGTTGTCCTCTGACTTCCACACTCACTCTGTGACATGTAACACACACACACATATACACACACATACACACGAGAGGATGGGACAGGGCAAAGAGCATTAGAGACTGACATTGGCTGCCCAACTCACTGCCAAAGGTTGCTAGCCACCAGCAGACAGCAAGAAGAGTTTTTATTCTGCTCCTCCAGCATCCAGCCACCATCTCCATGTCATCCTTCCAGCCTCCAGAACCATAGAGAACAAATACCTGCTGTTCCCAGCCTCCCAGCTGCCCATGGCCGTCTGCTGTAGCAGCCCAGGACCCCCAGACACAATTCTTTCTGTGCTGAAGATGGCTGCTGCCTTGTTAAGAAGTTCAGCCAAGCCAGTGACCCATTCAAGTTACAGATGCTGGCTAGCCCTGGCAGCTGAGCTGCTCCCTCTACATCCACTTAGCTCCCCCACCCACACAGAACCAACCAGAAGAACCCAGCACCTTGCCATACACGCAGCACTGTGCTGGAGCCTGATGTTTTCTTGCCTGCTCTAGCCCTCCACTTAGGGAAGGGGCATTCTTAGGATGGGCAGCCCATCAACGAGAATGGCATCCTCTGGGCCAAATTCCACTTCCAGGGTGAGAGGTAAAAAATTAAACTTTAAGAAGGTTTTCCCCATTTGGAAGGCCCCCATTTGTAAAGTCCTGGACTTGAAAAAAGAGGTGAAGGTGTTCTATATAAATCTGCTGCTTTCGGTTTTTCTTTTGGTGAGTAAAAGAAACACACTCTTTGGGAAGTCCAAGGACCACCCACCTCCATCCAGGTCTAGTAAGGTGAGCATCCAAACTGCCTAGGCTCCCACAAAGCCAGTTCGTGCAGTAAGATCAAAAACCCATTGCCATTGTTCTTGAGTTCTCAGTAGTCCTCATTATCCACAGGGCAGGGAAACTTGATTGCTCTTTGGGCTAACGAGGGAGGGGAACTTGATTGGGGGAGGGGGAGGGAAATGGGAGGCGTGGCGGGGAAGAGTCAGAAATCTTTAATAAATAAATTAAAAAATTAAAAAAGAAACACACTCTTAAAGACACAAAAGTGAAACCACTCTGTAGCCAATAAAGTGGTAGAAGGGGACGTGAGAAGACCTTGGGTGGAACTCAGCTCATAAACACAGGTAGGGTTAGGCTACCGCGTTCTGCAAAGGGCTTTGGAGGTACAGCACCAATATTTTAAATTATGAGGCCAACCGCAAAGGGATCCACAATTTCACCACTGAAGTGTTGATTGCCAGAGAGCCAAGATCACTGGGAACAAGCAGACAGTAGACTCCCAAAGCTGGCTTTCTTCACTGTTACCACACTGAGTTACCACACTGTGCAAGCAGAAGTCCTCCAAGAAAGCAGGGGTGGAGTTGTTCTCGGCTCTGGAACAGGGGGTTTAAGACAGGAGACTCTCAAGGCTTTCCCACCCAGACATGAGGCGGTGAAGGCTATGGATAGCCCACCCAGGATCGTGTCTTCTAGGTTTCAGAGCTCTCAGACATGAGGCAGCGAGGGCGTGGTTAGCAGATCTGGGACTCCATGTTCTAGATTTCTTCTACTCCTGATTCTCTCATGGGAAGCCACAGAGCAGAACTAACCAGTATTCTTTTCTCAACACATATTCCAGATACTTATAATTGTTTTACTATCAGTAGACACCTGCATGGATCTAATATGACACACTTTATTGGAAATATGAAGGAAATCTACCATGAGTCTTTCTAGTCTCTTTACACTGTGCTATAGTACGTATGAATTTATTTTAAAGTGATTTTACCAAACCATCTAAGTTCCAGGTCCTGGAAATGCTCTTGCGTGACTGGACACTTCATGGTTCAAAGGCTCCTTGACAAACTGCCACTCATAACTACTAAATGGGCAAGAAATAATTTTATAAGAAGCACCGTCAGGAACAGGGAAGATCAAAGCAGCCTAAGTAGCTTTAGAAAATTTGGGAGATTGTGTTTGACTTTGAAAAGTTGAGAGATGATGCTGGAGAGTTGGCTCAGTAGGCGATGTTCTGGCTGTGTAAGCATGAGCACCCAAGTTCAGATTCCCAGCGTCAAGGTGAGAGCTGGGTATGGCGGCCCACATCTGTTACCCCTAAACTGGGGAAGCACAGACAGAGATAACGTGGGGTCCCACTGTGGCCCAGCTCTAATCCCAGCACCAGGGAGATGGAGAATGCCTGAGGCTTAGCATCCAGCCAGTCTAGGTGAATAGACCTGGAAAGAAATCCTAGCTCAGTTGGGTGGTAGTGGCACACACCTTTAGTAGCAGCAGAGGCAGGTGACAGGTGGATCCCTGTGAGTTTGAGGCCAGCCTGGTCTACAGAACGAGTTCCAGGGCTACACAGAGAAACCCTCAAAAAACAAGGGAAAGAAAGAAAGAAAGAAAGAAAGAAAGAAAGAAAGAAAGAAAGAAAGAAAGAAAGGAAGAAAGAAAGGAAGAAAGGAAGATGGAGGAGGAGGGTATCCAGGGCTTTCTTCTGACCCTGCAGACAGTAGGCATACATGTGCCGTGCATACACTTACTTACACAAAATAAGAAAGAAATCTTTAAAAAATCAAAAATAAAAACAATGATCTGAGAACAATCGAAACCTCCCAGGCTTGAGCTAGGAGCCCCATCCATGTCCTAGGTAACCCTTAAGTGTGGCAGTTTTCTTGAGGTTCTCATGTTGGTTGCCCTACTAGTATATATTATTCATACCCGTTTCAGTGCACAGAAGATGCTTGTTTGGAACTTTCCTAACGTGAGCTCTCTGCCGACGCAAAAATCCCAATCAAGCCAAATCACAACAAGCCAAGTTAAAAAAAAATATCCAGGTTTAATAGAAATCCTGCGCTCTCAAGTGGCCCCGAGGAGAAACCGGGAAGCTGCAAATGCGACCACCACCAGGGGAGAGGAAAGAGACCACGAGGGAGCTTTCTGGGGAAGCAGTTTAAATAGACTGGGGAGTGGTCAAGATTTTGGTGGGCTCATCTTGACCCTCCTCCAGGGAGGGGTCAAGACTTGGTAAGCACAGGGAGGGGGCCTCTAAAGATGGAGACCAGAGACCGGGGTTTACATACCAGACTGTTTGTATAAGGAGTAACAAGAAAGGCTGAAGAGATGGCTCAGTGGTTAAGAGCATTGCCTGCTCTTCCAAAGGTCCTGAGTTCAATTCCCGGCAACCACATGGTGGCTCACAACCATCTGTAATGAGGTCTGTTGCCCTCTTCTGGCCTGCACACACACACACAGACAGAATATTGTATACATAATATATATATGAGTAACAAGAAGCTGAGGTGATATTCTGACTAACATTTAGGATCTCTTAGGAAAAAGGGGCATTGACTCAAGTCTGGCTACTTCCTGCCGGCATGGGACAATGTGGGAAAGGTGAGAGCTGGGTGTTAGTAGGTCCACACTCAGGGAGAGGTGTGGCTGGAAAGGCATCCCATGTACTGTCATCTCGGAGACACCAGGCATCTGTTTCTTGAAGGAGGTGAGAAGGCAGGTGTCTAGGAAAAAAATGTTGTTATTACCAAAGATGAGCGTGCCAGGATGAGGAGTAGGTAGGCCCTTCATTGTGGCGTCCTGGAAAACCGGAGGGTGGAAGGTCCTGTCTGCTGGACAGACCAAGTGTCCTGAGTAGGTTCTCACTTGGGCCTGGAGAGATGATACCAGCATGGGTGTTCCAGGAGCTTGGCAGCTGAGGGGGTGGTGAGGATTACCGTGTGAGGTCCTGTCCATCGAGGTTCAAGAGACCTAGGAGTTAGCTGTTTGAGGAGTAGTACTCTGTCCCCTGGGGACAGCGGGGCAGGTTTAGAGGCATTGGGAGCCACTGGTGTGGTGGCAGGAAGACAACTGTCAGCATGTGAACAGAGAAGGGACCTTAAAAGGGAGAGGTAGGGTAGGTACCCTGCCAGTGGAGGAGTTTGGACTGGAGGTGATGGTTAAGGAGAAAGGGCCTACCATAAAGCAGCTCAAAAGGGCTCAGGCCCATAGGGGAACGTGGGGTGGCCCTGAGGTGAGTCAGGGCAATGGGAGAAGGGGGGGGGGCAAGATAACCTGAGTTCAATGGAGAGCTTGGTTAGCTGTTATTTGATGAGTCCATTGGCCCTCTCCACCTTTCCTGAGAATTGTGGATGGTAGGGGATGTGGAATTTTCAGGAGATGCTGAGAGCTTCTGACATGAACTCCATGACCCTGAAAGTGAAGGCTGGCCCATTGTTCATCTGGATGGTTCATGGGGTACCAAACTGAGGAATGATGTGGTCCAGGAGTATCTGAGCCACCACATCTGCTGTTTCCCTGGAGGCCAGAAACGCTTCTATCCATCCTGTAAAAGTGTCTACAAGTGTTAAGAGATAACAGAGTTTTTTATGAGTAGGCATACGAGTAAAATCAACCTGTCAACCTGCTTGGTGTCCACAAAGCTGGTGTAGAGACTGACGTATGTGGAGAGCCCCTTGTGGGTTGGCCTGGGCACACATCTGGCAGGAGGAGATGGGTGGGATCAAAAAGGGGCTCCAAGAAGCAGAACAAAGCTTTGGGGAAGCAGCTAAGGATATCTCAACCCAGTAAAGGTGCAGGACAAGCACGTATCACTAAGAAAGAATGAGAGAAAAAATGTCCTGCAAGAATGCAGGGCAGTGGCAAAGTTTTAAGTGGGGAGGAATGGGTCCTGTCTATCCCCATAACTGAAATTGGTGAGGGGCACATAAGGCCTGAGTGATAAGTTAGAACAGAATAGGTAGCTCTTATAAAAGTAATGAACTTACCTGCTACCTGCAGCTTTACCCTAGGCTCAGATAGGGTTACAAGATATAACAAGTCTGCAATCCTCTGCAAGGCTGAGCAGTTCATGGGCTGGCACAGTTTCACTTGCCGATATTGGTGAGACTGGGCCTCCATGACGTGGCATAGAGGACAAGCCCACATAGGGGCATTGTCATTTCCAGTGTCCAGGTTGCTGGCAGATAGGGCATAACCTCAAAGGAGGCGTAGTGCAAAATCATGCCACATGATCATTTAGACCACACTTGAAACAGCTTGCCTGTAAGGTTGACTTAAGCTGGGCTCCATCAGGGTAGAGCCTGTGGTTGGCTTCCCTTATCCCCCTTCCTGTGACCTTAGAGTAGCTGCCAAGGCCTGGGCCTGTAGATTATTGTAGCCTTGTCTGTCGGGAAGACTCAGCTGTTTATTTTTGGGCATTAAAAACTTTAAAGGCCATTTTCACCAATATCCGTATAGATGTTTGGGGACCCTCCTCAACATTTCTTAACTTTAAGCAGAAGGATTAGTAGAAAAGGAACCTAGCTGCTTTTCTATCTGAGAGAGATCTGGAAGAGGAAAGAGAACATGAACTTTCATAATGCCACCGACTCCCGCCACCTCCCAGAGAGGATAGAGAAAGATGGAGCTATGACGGGATCTGGTAAGGGAGGAGACTGGGGAGGATTGGGAGGGGCTAGCCCAGTGTGCAGAGGGGGTTCCAACGGTGGGGAGATGAGGTTGGAGGGGGAGGGGAGGAGGAAGGTGGGTAAGGTGGAAATTGACCTTGAACATCCAGATTGGGAAGGGGGGTAGACAGGGAAGGCGAGAAATGTTGCTCCACGGGAGGGGGTTGGGTGGTGTGGGCTTGAGGGAGTGGGGGAGGGGTCAGTGCCTCTGGTTGCATGGTCCAGCTGGAATTGTTGGGGTCTCAATTCCCAGATGACCAGGAATTTGGAGGTGTTGCGGCCTTAACTACCAAGACCAGTGCCGTGAGACACTGGCTACTAAGGGAAGGGCAAGAGTGCAGAGCCCAAAAAACATGGACATATGTAAGCTCAGCCCATTTGTCCTTATGGTGAGAAAAATTTTTTAGGTCCCGGAGGACGGTAAACTCAAGGCTTCCTTCTGGTGGCCAGTGCGTCCCATTGTCAAGATTGTATTGAGGCCACATCATAGTACATAGGGAAATTAGCCATTGGGACAGATTGTATTGGACAGCCCCAATTTATAAAGATTTGTAAGAGGCATCCCAGGGGCAACAGCAGATCTGGCTTTGAACTGTAAGTGCCCAATTTAAAGTCTATGCCCAACTGCGTGGCCTAAGTCTATTACAGCACGTCCACTAAAATAGCTCTTAGGCCTAACGGGGTCATGGAAATTGAATGCTAGGCATCCCTAGAGCAAACAAAGTCCGTCTCAGCTAGACCCGGTCTTGCAGGTCTAGCTGCTGCTGAGATCAAACTCGTAGTGTGGGCCTGCGACTTCCACAAGAGTCCGATAATCAACAAAAGTAAGTATGAATGGGTTCCCCAAGCCCTATAAGCATAGACAACAAAAAGGGACTCATGAAGATGCAGCCACTGCAGCCCAGGAGCCAGTTTTAGCGTGACTTGGAGAGCTCAGATTGTGGACTAGGGGGCTTTCGACACGTGGCCTATGGCCACGCGGAAAGGCTACCCTACCTGGTGGGACCTCCAAGATGTTAGAAATTTTCCTAATGCGAGCTCTCTGCCAACACAAAAATCCCAATCAAGCCAAATCACAACAAGCCAAATTAAAAAATATATCCAGTTTTAATGGGATTCCTGTGCTCTAGGGTGGCCCCGAGGGGAAACTGGGAAGCCACGAATGTGGTCACCACTGGGGGAGAGAAAAGAGACAATGGAGGAACTTTCTGGGGAACCAGTTTAAATAGACTGGGGGAGTGATCAAGATTTTGGCGGGCTGTCTTGACCCTCCTCTGGGAAGGAGTCAAGGCTTGGTGGGCACAAGAATGTGGCCTCCAAAGATGGAGGCCGGAGACCTGGACTTGGGACTTACAATGCTTAGTGATGAAACTGAAGGAACAAGTCACTGCATATTCCAAACACACAGAGGACCAGGAAATATGATTATGCAAAGTTAATACACTGCTCTGTAAAAATCAACCCGCTTCCTTCCTTGTCCCTCCCTCTCTTTGATCACTGTGGCTCAAACATGGAAGTTCCCCCAAAGGAAGCAAAGCCAATGGTGAGCGGAGTTTTGTTTTGCAATTGTAGTTACAATGTGCTCTGTCACCTGCCACCACCCCTCACCAGAGATTTATATGAGCTTTTAGCCTGGGTCACACTGCCCTCGAAGCCTAACACACGAAGATCCCATAATGATAAGTCTGAGCTCCTAGTTTCTTTGAATCATTTCTAAAGTTCTTTTCCTACAGATCATGTCTAACCTTAAAACAGTCTCATCGTGTGGTCCAAAGGCAAATGTCATCACTATTCTACTAAGGAGGAAGCAGGGTCAAAACGGCTGCTCAAGGCACAGCCACTGTGATGCCTTCTGTCTCCCATCAAAGGATTCTACCCATGGAATCCGCTCAGTGCTCATCACCCCGATGACATGGTAATGTAAGTACAGGATAAAATGAGAGACACTGGGGACCAAGGGGAGCAGTAAGGGAAGCTCCAGAGGAGAGAGATGAGAGGCCACTCCAGGCAGGGAGAGCGCAGGTCATGGGGAAGGAGCAGGGTTGCAGGGCCTCTGAGAGGTACTCGGAAGGGCTGGTGACTGGAGCAGCAGATGTGTTCTGACTGCCAACTTGAGATGTGGCAACCACCACACGTAGCAAAGCAGGACCAATGCCTGGCCCCACTCTTGATCTCAGTGGGGATTTTGCCTCCATATGAAGACGAATTTGCTCTGTTCAGATAGTTTGACAATTAAGATGGTTAAGAAGAGGAACATCTACACAACAGAAGAGAACCTAGAGAAATAAAAGAGGAGTTCCAAGCGCAGAAGGAAAGGATATGATCCAGGAGCCTGAGACATTCGACGACAGGGAGGACTCTCAAAATCAAAGGAAGTTCCGCCCACTCTGAGGCATGCTGGGATTTTACGACAGAACAGCAAAATGTGAAGCTAAGGGTGAAGAAGTGCAGAGCCTCTGAGAATGCGGCATGGGACCTCCAGAGTGCAGCTAGACGTGAGGTTAGGGGTGTATTGATCTTATCACTGTGTAAATACATACTGAGCGCTTGCAGAGTGCTGAGAATATTCTAGACATGGGCCCATAGCACTGATCAATAGGCCCCACTTCAGTGCAGGTTTTGTGTTAGTAAGAAGAGGGTGATAGACAGGCAATCATTGATGCTCAAAGTGTCATGAAGAGAAGCCCATCCAGTGAGTGGGTTCAGCATGGGCTGGGAGGGCCACTGCCAGGGAACCGTAGTGGCAAGGTGTTGACAGAGACCTCCAGAAGGAGGGAGGGCTTGAGGTGCATGACTTGAAGCACAATGACAGAAAGAATATGTTTGGAAATGTCAAGTTTCAATTATTGTTTTTGTTTTATTTCATTCTGAAGCAGTGAACCTAAGCTATACTAACTGGGTTCCTGTTACTGCTGCATCCCCAAACCTGCCCCCACACTGTTGCCAAATAACCCTTCAGATCTGATTCTCAAATCTCCCAATCAGTACTCCCTGGAGACAGTGAGTACCCAGATTCTATTTGCTGTCCTTTCTAAGCAGATCAATTGTATGCTTTTAGGAGGAGGCAGTATTTAACAGATATTTAAATGTTAATGCAGACAGCTGTGGAGGAGAATTGGAGGAAGCACCATTAATAAAGACTCAGAGAGAGAAACTGGGGTTCAACTTGAAAACCAGAAAAGCAAAACAGCCAGCTACTGGCTCTTACTTCGACCTCAGTACAAAATGGCAATCCTGCCTCCAGGAATCTCAGAAAAAGATTGTGTCTGAGAGCTGTCTCCTCCCATTTTATAATCCTCCCTAGTTCTGGGATTAAAGGCATGCACTGTCTGGTTTCTATGGCAACTAGCATCAAAGGTGTGTGTTATTGCAGCCTGGTCTGTAAGGCTGGCAGTGTGGCTGTTTTACTTTCCTGATTCCTAGGCAAGCTTTGTTCATTAAAATACAACTGAAATGCCACTACAGTTGGAAGTTGAGAGACAGAGGCGGTGCAGGGAGGCAGCTCAGTGCTAGAGCCCATGCCTACACGTGGATTTGACGACAGTACTATGCAAGAGCACACACATCCCACCCTCCACACACACACACACACACACACAACAGTACTATGTAAGAACACACGCATCCCACCCTCCACACACACACACACACACACACACACACACACACACACACACACTTCTTTCCTTATGTTTTTGTGAGGCTATGTTTTAGACAGTCTCACTTTGCAACCTAGGCGGCCGGGAACTCCTGCTATAAGCTGCCTTTGAAATCTTGACAATGCAGTCCTCGCCTCCCAAGAGCTGGGGCGACAGGCGCAAGCCACCACCGTGGGCTCTCTTTTCTGTTCACTCTTCTAGTTCTGTGTTCTTCTTCCTTTCTTCGACTCCTGTGGTTCTGGTTCTTATTATTCTATTTACTGTCTTTTAGTTGTATGTCTTTATTTTTCTCAGTGATGGCCTTAAAGTTAGCTTTGCATCCACTACATGTCTACTTTCAGATATCGTTGACTGTCCCATGAGTAGCGAGAAGTCTTCTAACGGGGCAATGAGCCGATCTGCTCCAACCCAGCCCTTACGCTGCTGGCACCCTTTCTGACTGCACACGCTTCCCTGGGAAGCACAGCCTTCTCTCGGATTGGAACGTATGGTTTTCTCTGCAACCTCATTTCCCCTGGGTTCTAAGAGCAGCTTTTGATCTTTCAGTGTTTCTGTTTTTCACTTGCTAGGATGGAATGGCAACTGATTTGTTTCTTACATACTGAGCAGGAACCCAGAAGCCCCCACACCGTTGTTTTCCCCTCCAACATAATTCTTTTATTTACCATTTCAGAATCTTGTACAATGCACCCCATCACATTCTATCCCATTCCTCCCTGCTCCATCCTCCTACCCTAGCCCCACCCCCCAAAAAAATAGAAAATAAAAAAAAAGCAAAAAACCATCAAGTCCAATCTGTGTTGCTCATATATTAATTGGCAAATGATCGAACCATGGTTCACAGCATTGTTTTTATAGAGGAATTAGCAGAAATAATGGTTAGCTGAGCTGGACAGACCTGAAAGGCAAGAGGGAACCTGTAAGTCAGAGCACCACACGGGCAACAAGCACAGGCTGCAGACCCTCCCATTGCACTGGGAACACGCACGCGTGGAAGGGGACCTCCCAGGGACAAGGAGTCTTTGAGGAGGGTCACTCAAAGGAGGAGGCACTGGCCACTGAAACAACTGACCAGATTAGACCAAAAAAATAAATGTAGCTATGAAGCCAGTTTTGCAAATGTTTTGAAATGGCACCCATCCCTCCACCACCTACCCTTGCTCCCACCCGTGGCTACCAGGACAAATGATTCTTGACCGCACAGGAAGGTCTATGGCCTCTCTCCCTTCTCCAGCCTTCCTTTAGCGCCCCCTACTGGCAAAGCCTACCAGGGAGAAACTGGCAATGGGAACAGTGACTCCAGTCCCCCAGTGTCAAGGATAAGAAGGCTCATTTGAAGCTGGTAGGCAGTAGTTTAACAGTTGATAGGATCTGTTGCTTTGAAATTAGAAACCAGGTCTGAAGACACGGCTCAACAGGTGAAATGTTCACCGTGCAAACATGAGAACCTGACTGCAGATCCCCAGGACCTGTGTAAAAGCCAGCAAGGCTGGTCCTACTCACAGCAGTCCTCTTGTTTCTGCCTCCCGAGTACTGGGACCAACAGCATGTGCCACCACTCCTAGTAGCTGTAAAGTTCTACAGTCCTAGTGCTGGGGGACGGATGCAGAGGCAGGACCCCGGGGACTACTTGCTAGCCAGCTACCTGGACCAGTGAGCTCCAGGTTCTGTGAGAGATGATGCTATGTCAGAAACTAGGGGGGAAAGCAATTGAGAAAGACAGACACTTGTCATTTATTATCTATATACATGTGCCCATGCTCCTACATGCACATGAGCACACACCCCCCCCACACACACACCACAATAAAATTACTAGAAATAATCCTGAATTTGCAGTCAGTAACGTGTCATAAAGTACTTTCTACAAATGTTATCCAGAGAACCTAGAGCCTTCTGCATTTGTTTTTTGTCTGAATTACTATATTTATAGATATGGTTGTAAGCCCAGTAACTAAATGTCCCCTCATGAGACCCAGGAAGTATCTCGTTATCACATTCCATTACACACCCCATAATCTCCACTCAAGCAACCGACCGAGTGCCTGCTGTCCACCACCCACCACTCATGCCCTGGAGTCTTAGCTGTGGTGTGAGGATGGCTAAGCTGGAAATTCCTCAGAGAAGAGCAGTAGGAAGCATTTCACCCCCAGAGAAACTTAGTGAAAATACAGACATTCCCTGACTTGTGGCTACACCTCCAGTCCTCCCAGGGCTATTCAAATCTCCTCTATATAGCTTCCCATCACTTATCCCCACTGCCGTGTTGATCCTTAAAGCAGGTGGGGGGGCAGGGATATGGAGGATTAATCCATCCATGACAACAGTGACCGGAGACAAGGTTCTACAGTTTAGGACACTTGTTGCTCTTGCAGAGGAACAAGACTTGATTCCCAGTACCCACTTGGTGGCTCACAGCTACCCATAAATCCAGTTCCAGGGATTGGATGCCTTCTTCTGACGTCTGCAGGCACCTGGCATGCATTGCGTACATACATGCAGGCAAAACACTCATGCATATAAAAGTAAAGCAAAGTAAAGCATGCAGTGTTCTGAGAGATGAGTTCATGCACATCCCCATGTGAGGTTATGCCAGGCAGTACTCATTTCCAAAGCTTCTCATTCAAGATTCTGAATGCCGACCCTAATTAGCCCATAGAGTGGTTGGTGGTCTTTCTTTGACAAATTCAACAACTATGTCACACCATCCTCAAACTGTGGAAGCAGGTCACCTGTAGAGCCCTTCTTGCTGCACCCAACCAGCTTATCCACTTCCTGTGATGGAACACAGATAAAATCTAATTGCCTGCAGCCCTAAGGGCAAACTGAGGATGAAGGGACTCTGACCAATGTCCACCAAAAGAATATGAGATGCCGTGGATGATACAAAGATCTATCAAGATGACATCCTTTCGCCAATAAAATAGCAAGCAGGGAAATATACTTACTTATTAATATATACTTATGCATATTCATACAGGTAGATTCAGCTAAGCTAGGGCATTCCTTGGGTGATCAAGTACCTTGGCTTCTGAGATGCATGCAGAAGCCTCTAAGGCCTTCCTTCCAGGGTGCACTGCCAGTCCCCAGACCTGCTGCCCTGAGACTGAAGCTTTGGTCCAAATGCCTAGCTCACCTTCGCAGGCCCTTCATGGAGACTCTCAATGTTGGAGAAGTTATGCTCACTCTTGAGTTGGGGATTTTGCTGTTGCTCTGACTGCAAACTCTCCAACACACAGGCACGTGCGTATGTATGCACACACACACACATATGAACACATGCACACACACATATGAACACATGCACACACACACACATATGAACACATGCACACACACACGCACATAGGGAGGACGCAGTGTTGTGATTGCCCTGCATTGGTTTTCATGTACTCTGATTGGCTTGTGCAAGAGGAAAAAGAAGAGAGCCCCACTGCCCTCCCTCCCCCACCCCTGTGCCCACACCGCTCCCATAGAAGCATACAGGGCACTTTATAAACAAAAGAGGTGACCAGGAAGACCAGAGGCAAGAAGGGAAACCACATCAGACCCACGCCTCTGTCATTGGAAACCGGAGTTCAGAGCACCCGTTCCACACGAGGACATCTCATTAGGTAGTAAATATACAAACTGGAATATGGCACCACCAGTATGTTGAATGATTTCATCACCTCCATCCCTGACTGCAGCCCACGGATCAGTGGGAACCAGCAAAGCTTCTTGAGAAGTTCACAGCCTTTCATCTCAGAAATTTCAAAGCCCCTTTGTTATGACTCATTAGACCCAACCCCTTCCCAGTCAGTGTTGGGAAAGCCTACACTAGCACTGAACTGCTCCCCTCTCGCCCAGCCCAGACTCACACAGTGTGCAGTGTGCACATATGCCAGTGTGCAGAGGGTCTGAGTACATAATTAATTATTTTGCTGTTCTTGATTACTTCTTTTATCCAGCCCTTAAGGAGCTATCTGGGCATGCCCTTCATGAGAACTTTTCTAGGGAAGGCCACAGGGTGACTTTGTCCCTTGATAACTTCCGAAGGCTGTAGGATAATCACTAGGGGAGACAGTTCAGGAAGTGTGGGCATTTGGTCCTCCCTCACAGTTGAGGAAGTACCAACCCCACCATCCTTCCAAGTCAAGAGCCTGAGCTTTCTGCTTCATCCCATTATGCCTCCCGAGTTTTCCTCTGGAACAGAAAGACTGAGTGTGGCTCTTTGTCACATGATAGCTATGTGGCCGCAGAAAAGAGTACTGTGAAGGCTCCATTTCCTCGTCTCCAGATGATAGTGACAGCATCAGTCACAGAGCTTCTGTGTGACACACCCATGAAGAAGCTCAGAACACACAGAAAGCATCCAGCCCATGTTAACACATACCCAAGCTCCCCACAACCTCATGAAGCTAGAGCTTGTGGTCATGAAGACTCAGAGACAAAGTCATTTACCAAGGTCATGAGCTGTGCAGAGCCCAAGCTCAGTGGAGCTCTGACTAACCCGTATTACATTCCATACAAAGAGTAGGGAGTAAGGATGTAAGAGAGATCCGACTGTGACATAGGTCACCATGGTTGTCAGGGGTGATTCAGCTAATCTGGCTACTGAGGCATGAGTCCTCTTCCTCCTTCTGTCACCAAGATAGGTGCGTCCTTCCCATAGCAACCCACTGGCTGCTCTTGCAGAGAACCTGGTCCTCTTCTCAGCACCTACAGAGTGGCTCAAAGCTCTCTGTAACTCCAGTTCCAGGAATTCTGACACCCTCTTCTGGCCTCAGAGGGCACCAGGCATGAATGTGGTGCTCTTACATGCATGCAGGCAAATTTTCATATTCATGAAAATAAAAAAAAAATCTTTTTTAAAAAAAGAATGGATTATTGATGGATGAAGGTCATTGGTTAATAAAGAAACTGCCTTGGCCCATTTGATAGGCCAGCCCTTAGGTGGGTGGAGTAGACAGAACAGAATGCTGGGAGGAAGACAGAAGTGAGGAAAATTGCCATGCCTCCCCTCTCTAGGTCAGATGTGATGAAGTTCCAGCCCAAGAGGGATGTAGGGTAGAATCCTTCCCAGTAAGCTACTGCCTCGTGGTGCTACATAGATTACTAAATATGGGTTAAGCAAGATGAGAGAGTTAGCCAAGAAGAGGCTAGATATAATGGGCCAGGCAGTGTTTAAATGAATACAATTTCTGTGTTGTTATTTCGGGGGCTAAGCTAGCCAGGCGGCCTGGAGCCAGGTGACAGGAACGCAGCCCACAGCTCCTTCTACAGATTATGACCCAGATGTGCAGACACATACCTGTAATCCCAGGGCTCGGATGGTAGAGAAAGGGAGGACCAGGGTCTCAAGGCCATTCTGTCTCAAAATAAATAAATAAATAAATAAATAGATTTTTAAAAATAAGCAATTGTACACAGTCTGGGAGCTCATGGCCACCACCTAAACCCAGGGTGCAGGTGTCTCTGCAGGAGCACACGAGAGGAAATAGAACCCTTATATGTAAAAGTGTCAGAGGCGCAGCAAGCAAAGAGAGGCCTCCCTCTGAAAGACTCATTTCACATTTTGGTTCAAATGAAGAAATTGAGGTTCTGAGAGGTTCGACTGCCTGCCTTAAGCCACATGGTTTCTGAGTAATGGAGCCATAACTAAATGTCAGGCCTTCTGGTACCAAAGTCTCTACAAGATGCTGTTGCCCGGTGTCATGGTAGTAGCTCATAATCTGTACTATGCTGATTCTTTTCTGGGTCTGTAGCTGCAGAGCAAATTTTTGCCTCAACTGAATGCAAATGGAGACGGCACTTTGGTTCCTGGCTACCCAGACCCAAATATCCACACAATAACTATATTAATTACAACTCTGCATAGCCAACAGCTTAGGTGTATTCCTAGTTACCTCTTACATCTTGAATTAACCCATTTCTATTTCTCTGCATTATCACCACAAGGCTGTGGCCTGCCTGTAAGATTACAAGAGCTACATGGCATCTCCCTGACTCCACCTTCTTTCTCCCTGTATTCAGTTTAGTTTTCCCACCTAGCTCTATCCTGCCCTGCCATAGGCCAAAGCAGATTCTTTATTAATCAATGGCAATAAAACATATTCACGGCACACAGAGGGGAATCCCACATCAACTGAAGGAGGGAAAGGAAGCAACTGACTTTGGAAGCGCCTCCCCCACCCCCATGACAGCTCCTAGACAAGCGTTTTGTAGACACCCATCTCATCACCTCTTCCAGGGAGGAAAGCTCAGTTAGCAGAGAAGGGAATGGCTCCAGAGCACAGCTCCCAGTGGCAGCACAGAGTGGAGTGAGCTCAGGCCATTGTGGGAAGAAACCCACTTAAAATATCATTTTATGCTAGATATGAAACTATTCTCAAATTATCTAAAGGAAAATAGGCGATTCTACTGCTGAAGCAGCATCATGAACACCCAAGAAGAATCAGAAGTTGCCAGAATTAGGGACTTGCAGCCCATGAGGAGGACTCTAGACTTGAACTCCCCTCCCATCATCTAGTGTGCAACACTAATACATAATGACAGTGCCTAAGGCAGAGTCCTGATGTCACGGTTCTTGCTCAGTCAGTTTAACTCCAGACACAAAGCTCCTTTTCTTCTGATTATACCTATTAATTTGCTCCAAGATGACTTTCTGGTAAATGCTTCTTTTATTGCATGTGTATTTGGAACTGTGTGTTCTAATTGGAGGCATTAATGGATCAATCAGCTGTAGCTATTATTATTTTATCCTTTGGGTTTCACAGTCTTCCCTTGTGAATTATATTTAGTGCTTTAAAAAAAAGCAAACATAAATAAGAAGGTGAACCCAAAGAAAAACATACAGGCATCCTCCTGAATATTAACCTTCATCAGGCGATGAAAGGAGACAGAGACAGAAACCCACATTGGAGCACCGGACTGAAATCTCAAGGCCCAAATCAGGAGCAGATGGAGAGAAAGCATGAGCAAGGAACTCAGGTCCGTGAGGGGTGCACCCACACACTGAGACAATGGGGATGTTCTATTGGGAACTCACCAAGGCCAGCTGGCCTGGGTCTGAAAAAGCCTGGGATAAAACCGGTCTCGCTGAACATAGCGGACAATGAGGACTACTGAGAACTCAAGAACAATGGCAATGGGTTTTTTATCCTACTGCATGCACTGGCTTTGTGGGAGCCTAGGCAGTTTGGATGCTCACCTTACTAGACCTGGATGGAGGTGGGTGGTCCTTGGACTTCCCACAGAACAGGGAACCCTGATTGCCCTTTGGGCTG
>NW_026068066.1:2941324-2953476 GCF_014885135.2 Alexandromys fortis | reverse complement strand
CTCTCCCTCCCTCCTCCCCTCTCTTCCTCTCTCTCTGTCTCTCTCCCCCCTCTCTTTCTCTCTCTCTCTCTCCCTCCTCCCCTCTCTTCCTCTGTCTCTCTCCCCCCCTCTTCCTCTCTCTCCCACTTCCTGTACCCTGTATTTGGATGAATAAGTGAAAATGTGCACAGACAGCATCCCAGCTTCTACCACGTGCCTAACCCTGCCTTCACTTTTATGATAGACTCCAGCCCTCCAGAACCATAAACCAAAGCAAACCTTTTCATCTGTAGGACCCCACAGGTCTACCCCTCCTCCCAGGGTTCATATTGAGGATAGCTTGCAGTTTCTGGCAAAACAACTTGTTTGTTCCTGTGCTCGCTCTGCCCACCCTGGTGGTTAGTTAGCTACAGGGGAGTTAATTGCTCCATCTTGAGCCTGGTAATTTCCCACCTGCCTGGGGGACTTCCACTGTGCAGCAGTTAGGTATATAATGTTTTCTCTAAGCTTGAACAAATGGCATTCTGCATTCTCTCTTCACCAATGACCCACATCTCTTGTGTTCTTTAATGTCCATCCCCTTGCCTGACTTGTGAACGGTCCCATAGCACAGGCATTACAGGTGGAGATTCCAGCGAGATTGGGAGGTAGGGGTCCCTGAGAGATCACCCTTGGGTGCTGGCCAGCAGGTAAGATACTGATGGTGAGGGTGAATTGAAGACAGGTGCTGCTAGTAATTCAGCTCAGGCATTGGCTGACAAATTGATAGCTCTTTTAAAGAAACAAGGCACTGCTATTAAAACTAAAGACAGCGCAAGAGTTCATTAAGACAGTTTTAGAGTTCAGTTTCTGCTTTCCACAAGCGGGGGCTTTAATATTCCTGATTGGGAGCAGGTAAAAGCTGACCTTCAAAAAGCTTTAAAGAGCAAGGGCCAGAAGAATTCTCCATAGCAACATTTTTGCTATGGCATTTAGTCAAAAACACGCTTCTTAGCGATAATGTAAAAGTGAAAGAACAATTAGAGAATTTGGCCAAAACCTTTGAGGAGATTCAGGATGAAGAATCTACTAAGTCTATTAAGAACTTTGAGGATGAGGAGGTTAAAAGTTCTAAAAGGGATATAGAGGAGGAAGAAGAGACTTTAGAAAGTGAGATTGTACTTTTTAAAAAGACGTTGGAAGAAGAAAGGAAGGAAGGAAGCAGAAATATCTCCATAAGACCCCAGCGGCAGAATCCATTCCTTGTCGCTTCAAATCCTTTTGCTGCTGCCTCTGCCCCTATTGACATAGAGACAGAAATCTAAAAAAATCCAAGGTAGACTAAATAATCTAAACAGAGAGAGGCAAATTCATCCTGTCGTGGAGGCTATTGATCCACAAGGACAGCAGATCAGGCAGCATGATCCTTTGGCCTTTAACGACACTAAGCAACTAAAAGAAGCAGGTATGGCCTATGGGATTCATGCCCCCATTCACTGTGGCTTTAATGGATTCCTTTGCGGAACTTAGCCTTACGCCCAGTGGATCAGATGGGCACTGTAAAGAATCCTCTGTTTCTGATGCCAAGAGGATAGGATAGCCCTGTGCGGCTCTTTAGCACAGGCCAACCCGCTGTGTCTTTGGGTATCACCCAAAACAATATTGTGTGGAATTGGAATTTAATTGGAGTCAGCCTCACGAGCTATTTCAGTTCCATTGCAGCAAGTGGTTGCCTTGCGTTCAGCAATGCTTCCGTTGCTTATTTTGCCCCTTAGGCCTCCAGTGCCTCAGTGGTAGGTCTCAAGAAGGTATGGATGCCCATCAATACCAATATTTCTGTTAGCAGGATTCGCCCGGCTCCAGTCAGTCGCTGCTGGCCTGGGCCTTTGAGCTATGATTGGAATCTTTCCATACTAGGCTGAGTGCATTGCCATCTCCCCCTGGACTCTTAATCCATCCCAAACAGATCTATGATGGTGGGGTCCCAAGCCACCAGACAAAAGTCAGCCATGGAGAGCAGGCCTTTTTGTTACTGTAACGCCATGCAACATGCTGTGCTGCCTGCCTTTGGAGGTTGGTACCTTTGGGGCCTTGATTTTGCACTCTGAGGATTCAGCAAAATGGAAAAGATAAAATTTTTCCTTTCCGGGCAGGAGTTTGTGTCACCGCCCCTTTCCTTCCTGTTGTTGCTGACCATCCTGCTGATATGTCTGCAGTTTTAAACTGTTCTGAGCAGGTTCGTCACCTGATGAGTGGCTGGGGTTCTGGGGAGCTGGCTGTGGTGGTCCGAGTGCCAGGGATTGTTCCTCTACCTGTCAACATATTCCATGATGATCAACTCATCCTGCATCGAGCAAGAAGAGATTCTGGCATTACAGCAGCCATAGTGGCGGCCATTGTTGTGGCTGCCACAGCAGCTACAGTTGATTAGTCAGTCAGTTGCTACTGCTAGCACAGTGGACACTTTATCGGGGCAGGTTGTAATTGCCTTGGGCACTCAAAATGATACTAAGTGTCACCACTGCTAAGGTTACAAGCTTAATGGATACAGTGAAAATGCTTAATGCTGCTATTCAAAAACCCTGGAGTGCATAATTTCTTAATCTTATGCACAAATTGCCTCATGAGATTATTCTAGCTAATAATACCATGGTTACCCCCACCAGAGCTGAGACCTTCCTTAAGGGGCTCCAACTGTCAGGCAGAGACTCATTAGGGATTGGGCGGGCACAGCCTCCTTCAGAGTGAGCGCTTATGTGTGTTGGAGCCTTTATCATCTTCATGTTTTTACAGTGCTGCGCCAGAGCCAGAGGCAAGCTCAGGTCAATTTTGCGACCCAGCAAGTCCTCTTAGCTGTTGCCCCGGAGGATACTGCAGAGCAAATCTGGCTGAACATGGTGAAGGGTGACTAGTGAGCCAATGACAGGAAAGGTCTTTGCGGGGCTGCCCCAACCAAAGACAGCAATGTGTTTTGATCTAGATGCTTTCCCATGACTGGTAAGGGGTGTTGCCTGATGTCCATGCCACCCAGGACAGGCTTAGTCATGTAATTTAAACGGGGGGACCTGTAGGACCCAGAGGTCCACCTCTCCTCCCAGGGCTCATACTGAGGATAGCTTACAGTTTCTGGCAAAACATCTTGTTGCAGTTTCTGTGCTCGCTCTGCCCACCCTGGTGGTTAGCTACAGGGGAGTTGATTGCTCCATCTTGAGCCTGGTAATTTCTCACCTGCCTGGGGGACTTCCACTGCGCAGCAGTTAGGTATATAAGGTTTTCTCTAACTTGAATAAATGGCACTCTGCATTCTCTCTTCACGAATGGCCCACCACCACTCTTGTGTTCTTTCATCTCCAGCCCCTTGCTCATGAACTGTCCCATAGTGCAGGTGCTACATTCATCCTTACGTTTCTTTTGGTCATAGTGTTCAATCACAGCAACAGAAAAGTAGCCAATACAGAGAGTGGCTTCTTCCAGCCAGGCACCACAAGCAGAACCTGCTGTGACTTGGGCTTGAAATCTGCATGGCATGGTGACAGCATAAAATAACTGCCGTGTTTTCTGAGCCAAAAGTCAGAAGCTGCAGCTAAACTACAAAACATGTGAAGATGGCTCATCAGAGGAGCTCTGGTACCCAAACGATAGCATCACGCTGTTAGCGGCCATTGTTGCTGATCTCAACCAGCTCTGTGGGTCTCTGAGGAGTCAAGTCAGATGGTGCTTAGCATCCAGATTAGAACACACCTTCAGCCACCGCGGTGAAAGTCAGGGACTGTTCAGCACCACCACTGCAGGGATTTCACGCTGAGGAAGAGAAGAACCTGAGTGAGTCAATGGTAGAGGATTAAATAACATTGGCCAAATAGAGACCCAAGTTTCCTGGTTTGACTTTGTCAAACTGAGACAGCTATCCAAGAAGAAGGGATCACTACTGATAAAATGCCTCCCTTAGACTGACCAGTAGCCAAGCCTGTGTAGCATTTTCTTAATTGGTGATTGATATGGGAGGCTGAGCTCACTGTGGGTGGAGTCACCCCTAAGCATGTGGTCCCGGGCTATATAAGAAAGTAGGCTAAGCAAGCCATGGGGACAAGCCTGTCAGCAGTGTTCTTCCTTAGCCTCTGCTTCAGTTCCTGCCTCCAGGTTCCTGCCTTGGCTTCTCTCAATGCACTGTGACCTGGGATATAAGCCAAATAACCCCTTTCCTCCTTAAGGTGTGTTATCATGGCAATAAGTCACAAATTAGTACCAAAAGTGGGGTGTTGATGTGACACAACAGACCTTGGGGAGAATTGTGGTGGCATCTGAACGCCAGGCTAGAAAAGCCATTGAGTGCTCAGAACTCAGTGGGATGTTCCTTGGGAGCTTAGACAATAAAAACTTTGAAAGCTGTGCCTCAGACATTGAGGCCCGGCTTGTTTCAGAAGTAAGGACTCCAACAGCCATTTGAGTAATGTTTCGACTTAGAATTTGAAGCTCTCCTGAAGCTAAAGAATTAGCGGTGATTAACAAGGGACCAGAACCACCAATATGAAACTTTTGATATACTGGAAAAGTCAATGCTTGTTAGCTAGAGATGAGAAGTTAGTGGAAATTAAGAGATGTCATGATCACTGAGATTCTCTGGGGAGTACTTATTGAGGGTCAGCATATGGAAGCTGTGGTCCATCGGGACCCAAGGCGGTGCCTCATGCTGCCAGCTGAACTTGGCAACGTGCAAAAATTCCCAGGTGGCACTGGTTTTAAAGTCAAAGGCATCAGCTGTGCTGTATAGTTTCTTTTGTTGTTTGTTCTGTTTTTGTCAACTTGAACCAAGCTAGAATCATCTGAGGGGACTGAACATCAGTTGAGAAAATGCCTCTATAGAATCTGCCTGTAGGCAAGTCTCTGAGAGCATTTTCCTAGTTAGTGGTTGATGTGGGCTCACTCCATTGCAGATGCTGCTACCCTTAGACTGGTGGTCCTAGGTTATAATGAAAGCAGACTGATCAAGCCAGAGGAAACCAGCCAGGAAGCAGCGCTCCTCTGTCCTCTGCTTCACTTCTTGCCTTGAGCTCCTGCTCCAGCTTACCTCCATGTACCATGGGCCGGGGTATAAGCCAGATAATCCTTTCCTCCCCACGACGCTTTGGCCGTGGTGTTTTATCACAGCAAAGGAAACCCCAAAGCACATACAAAAGGGATTATACACCATAACAATGTAGGGTCCATCCCTGGAATGCAAGATTAGTTTAGCATGCAAGGAAGTGTGAACAAATCTCCACAGAGAAATGCATGCACACGCATTAATACCAACATGATTTCAATAGCCTGAAGGTAGAAATGTCATCTCCATGTAATGGAACACTATTCCGAAATCAAAAGCAGTGAATGTTCAACACCTGCTACTGTGTAGATGAACCTTAAACACACACTGAGTGAATGAAGTCTCCGTGTGCAATATGAGCCTTTGTGTGCACACATTGTATAAATCCACTTCTACAGGAATCCAGAACAGACAAGCCTGGAACAGAAACTAGGTCACTGGTTGCCAGAGGCTGAGTTCAGAGGAAAGTGAAGCTAACTGATAATAATTATCATGTCTTTGGGGAGTGAAGAAAGTATTCTAAAAAATACTCTAAAGATCACTGGAAGAGTGCCTGTCTAGAACAAGTAAGACCCTGGGTTCTGACCCCAGAACCACAAAAAGTCAAAATAAAATCTAGCCATAAAAGACTCCCAACATAAAGAATATGCAAAGGACCTCTGAGTGTATCTGGAAAGGAGGAACTTGTACTGGGAGGTAAAGCTGTGATCGAAACAGACATAGTTTCTGTAAGAACTGGACACAAGTGAGACTGAGCTTAAATCCCAGATCTACTCATTCAGCCCTTGGCAAGACGCAGTTCCGTGGGGCGTCTCTGCAGACAGGGTCATAAAGTGTTGGGGAAGTGGAGTAACAGTTCCCAGAGACGTAGTGGGAGAGGGGGTGGGAACGGTTGGGACCTGGTGTCTTATGGGGTGTTTAATTGGGTGTGCAAGGTAAGAAAACTCCCAGAGATGCAGGGTAGAATAGTGCACAGCAGGTGTGACTAATTAACCCCACATACAGTTTACAGCTGTATGTTTTATGTGTGCTTTATTTTAGTGAGATATTTGTTGATTTAAAATATATCAAGTTAAAATTATTTTAACTACAGTATTCTATCATCCCTACCTCGTGAGATAATATGGTGCAATAAGTGCCAGAAACACCAACCAGGCTCTGAAAGCTAAGTCTCCCGGCTGGAGAGACAGCTTGTCAGTAGAGAGCACTGCTGCTCTTGCAGAGAACCTGAGCACTCATAATTGGAGACTCACAACCACCTGTTAATCCAGCTCCAGGGCATCGGAAACTTCTGACCTTCCGGCTGACATGAACATATGTGCACATACACACACACACACACACACACACACACATAAATGAAAGTAATAAACTTAGAGAGAGAGGGAGAGAAGAGAAGAGAAGAGAAGAGAAGAGAAGAGAAGAGAAGAGAAGAGAAGAGAAGAGAAGAGAAGAGAGAAGAGTAAAATCTCTGAATTTTGAGCCACAAGTTGGGAAAAGTTGGGAAATAAAGTGAAATCGGAGCTCACTGTGTTCCTGTAAAGAGATTGTTCAAGTCTCTCTCCCCACAGATCACATAGGACATTATTCTGTCTTCCATCCTGTTGCTAAAACTTCTTGAATCTACAATAACTTCTGCAGCTTTCCCACCAGATTAAAATGCAGTATCCTGGGTGGTGATGTAAGTCCGTTGGCAGGTAGTTTGCCTTGTACACTTGAGGCCCTGGTTTGATCCTCAGCATGGGTAAACTGAGCAGAGTAGCTACTGCACTACTATGTAATCCCGGAATTCAGGAGGTAGAGGAAGGTGGATCAGGAGTTCAAGGTCGTTTTTGGCCACTTAATGAGTTTCAGGCCAGTCTGCACTCCATTAGGCTCTGTCTAACCACAGCATTGTCCTGTCAAGTCCACTGACACTGAGCCCCTAACATATCCCCCATATCCCATATACCATCTAAAGCAATGCATGAAAAGGCCACAAGGGACAGAAGGGCAGACAGAGCCTACTAGTCCATCTTTTGCCACAGTAAACAATAAGAGACTGAAGCAAAGCTTGTAGAGGGCCAGAGATTCTTAACTGATCAGTGTAAAAATCCTTAAGGCGGGTTCTGTGTAGCCTGTAGCTATACCTCTCCCAAACTAGACCCCATGAGTCTCTGGGGTTCCCCTACTCTTAAAACAGTGAAGTAAACCTCCTGGCACTTACTGTCCAATGGTGCTCAAAATATCTACTACAGGGTCAGCAAAATGGCTCAGAGGGAAAATGCGCTTGCTGCTTGCCACCAAGGCTGATGACTAGAATTCAACCACTGCCACTCACACACTAGGACAGAAGGCAGGAACTGACTCCTGCAAGTAAGTAGTCCTCTCTCTCTCTCTCTCTCTCTCTCTCTCTCTCTCTCTCTCTCTCTCACACACACACACACACACACACATACACACACAGAGGAAAAAGTGGGGAAGGGGGAAGAAAGGAAGGATGTTGTGGAATAACCTTTTTGTACACTGTAAAGATGTGTCTGTTTACCTCATCTGCCTAAGGAACCTTCTGGTTCATTTACTAAAGTGATAAACAGCCAATAATACCTAGACAAGAATGGATAGGTGGGAATTTTGGAGAGAGAGAGAGAGAGAGGAGAGAGAGGAAATTAGGGGAAGAATCTGAGAGGCAGGGGACTTGTCAGTGAGAAGAGGAGGAATTTGGACATACATTGTATTGAAGAAAGACAACGAGCCACGTGGCAGAACATAGATTAATAGACATGGGTTAAGTTATAAGAACTAGTTGGGGACAAGCCTAAGTTCAGGTCAAACTTTCATACTTAATAAGAAGTCTCTGTGTCATTATTCAGGAACTGGTAGTCCAAAGTCAATCAATAATATTTTCCACCCAGCATGGGGTATGTATACCCTGCCGGAGAGCATCTGGCAAGCTACTCAACAGTAGACTAGATAAGGCTTGACTCTCACTGACTCCAGGGGGCAAAGCCAGCCACCAGCGCCATGTGGTGTGCAGGGCTGCAGAGGGAGTCTGCAGACACATACAGGGCTTGGCAACATTTCTGCAATACTTTCCCAGAGCCACAGTGTGCAGAAAGCCAGGTTCAGACTGAGAAAATCCCCGAACAGGTACAGTATGCTTGAAAATATGTTTAGAAGCTGAAGAAAAAAAGAAGGAAAATAGGTATAGACAGCAATAAAAACAAATAAGTAATAAATAGTTTAAAATAATAAAGTTCTTAAAGAAAAAGTAAAGCAATAGAAAATAGAATAAGCTGTATGAGGATGGAAAATGTCATAACACAGGACATTTGGATATAGTGCTTTATTAACTTTAATGAACAAAAAATAGTTAGTGAGAGATATTAGACTGTGAAAAACACTGATAGATTAAACGAGCCTATATATTTTAAGTATGTCTTAACTTCAGAGTGGAAGTTAGGAAATATGTTGCATTGAGGGAGAGGTTACGCTTTTGTTTCCACAGGAAATGAAAAACTGTGCATTCCTTTAAACTTAATAAAGTCCAGATTTAGCCAGGTGGTAGTTGTGCACCTTTTAATCCTAGCCCTGGGGGGCAGAGACAAGTGGATTTTTGTGAATTTGAGGCCAGCCTGATCTACAGAGCAAGTTCCAGGACAGGCTCCAAAGCTACAGAGAAATCCTGTCTCAAAAAACCATAGATAGATAGATAGATAGATAGATAGATAGATAGATAGATAGACAGATAGAGTCCAGATTTGACTGGGGGAGACCTTTTGAAAATCTTAGCTACATGAAGGGAGAAACCTACACAATCCCTCTGTATGGGAACAGCTCTGAGACTGGATGAGACATGATAAATCTTATTGGTTACAGAGTTCTCATAACTTATTTACATGACATTCTTTCATATGACATGGATGAAGACTTATATTAAAGTTGGGATATATAGTACAAACTGACTTATAAAATTGACAGATGCCTTTGACCTGCTCCAACATAAAACAAAAATCATGTTACTTGATTTGTGCATACTGTACAGTCCATACTTGTGTTAATACAGATAAGTACATAACCTTTAACAGTTTGTGTGTTTTTTAGAAAAAAAAAAAGGACCAGACCCCACTAAAGACAAGTAGCTTAGGTGATCCAGCCTTTCAGAATGCCTCCATTGCTGTTTCCTCAAAATTCTGCTCTGAATAACTTCAAAGTGGTGAGATAAAATGGTCTAGCCTCACAAACTACTCTAGCCAGGACTTCAGTTAAACCATGCACTTTCCCATCACTCAGAAACTGGACAACAAATGATACAACTTGTTTTCCCAGGACTTGGCCATTATCCCAATTTTCTCAGGATTCCCTAAAGATGTCGTCACCCCCAGACAATAGCAAGCAATTCTAAGAACATAATGCCCACATTCCCAAGAGGTGGGATGGGTGATTTTGGGCCATTTGGTGGGTTATGGATGCTTGTCATTGTTTAGGGAGGTTAGCAGTAAGTCGTTACTGGTCATGGTCAGGGAGAAAACTAAACAAATGAGGTTAGATTAAGGAATTTCTTTTACTCTTTTTCTTTCTCTATCCTTTCTCTCCTTCCAGTAAAAAAAAAAAAAAGAGGGGAAATATAGGAATAATAGGATAAAAGGGTAGATTATTGAATCTACTTTTAAAGTAAGAAGCAACTACTAGTCTCAAATATTTTACACTGGTATGGATTCTTGTATGTTGATACGAATTTAAGGTTATTTTGTTATAACATACTATATACATGTTTCTATTATTTAAGGTATTGCAACTATGCAGCTCATTTAAATATTTATTTATTTATTTATTATGTATACAATATTCTGTCTGCATGTATGCCTGCAGGCCGGAACAGGGCACCAGACCTCATTACAGATGGTTGTGAGCCACCATGTGGTTGCTGGGAATTGAATTCGGGACCTTTGGAAGAACAGGCAATGCTTTTAACCACTGAGCCATCTCTCCAGCCTCAATGCAGCTCATTTAAAAGAGAAATAAAGCTCTAGTCCTTGAAAGCCATTATTACAAACTGTTTAGGATAATTAAGAAATGCAGGCTAGTTGTTAGTCACCTATAACAATCAAACTTACAGTCATGTTAGGTATGTTTTCAAGGTTAAACACAGATATATTTTAGATAGGTAGATGGTCTTCAAATATTTCAGAGATCTACAGATTATGGCATTTAAATGTTTTAATAATAAGGCTATTCATAACAGTGAGACACATCTGCTAATGTCTTCAGAGAAGACAATGGGCATTGAAGAACCTTCATATGGAGTTTGCTTTTATTTGTGGCAAAGTTAGCCACTGCACAAGAAAATGCCCTTGCCTCAACTGTTGACAGTATAGAGTCCAAATTGGACAAGCAGAACACAAATTAAGTGATTGCCAAACTTTGCCAAGAAAAGGTAGGATAGTCCTTTAAAGTCCTGCTTCACAGAAATGTCTGTCAGATGTTCTAGACCTGTAAGCCAAAACATTACAGAGGAAAGTTGGGTGACTGTCCAGGCAGTCAGCTGTCTTTGTCATGGCTATAGTTTTGAAAGTTGCTTGCTCTGCACTTCCTGTTTACTCAAGTAATATCTGATCCTTCTCAGGTCTCTGGTGGGGTTAAAGACTATATAGTTATAGTGTTCTTGCTTTCTTTGGTAGAAATTTTTAAAAAGAAATCCACAAAAGAGATATAAAGATTACAAAGATTGAGAAACATTAAAGTTTAAGTCATTTATCAAAAAAATGTTTTAAGTTCTAAAGGGATATTTTAGGCTAGTAATACAAGTTATGATAAAAAGTGCTTTAAATATAAAAGTTTAGGCTCACCAAGATAGGATAGATAATGGAGAATTTCTCCAAAGTTGCCCAATACAAATGTACTAGACATTGTGAGTGTAATTTTACATGATAATTGTTCTAATTGTATATTGTTTTACTGCAATAAAGCTAAAACCTTTCTCCTTAAAGCAACTGTCTCATAGTTAACTGGGACATCTGAAGTATACTTTTTTGACAAGCAGGGGGAATGTCTTTCTTTTTTCATTCAAATCAGTGATTTGGGTGAGGAGGAAAGTTTGAAGACGTTTCCTTAATGCATCCAGCTTTTCTAAAACTGGGAATGGAACATCTGCCCATGGAAGTTACAGATGGAAGCCCATTTTCCAACCGTATTACAGGTTTTTGTTGGCCGGTACCAGTTCATTATTGTAGAGTTCTGTGGACATTGATTTGAAAATGAAAAATCCTATTTGGATGCATTGAAATAATAATAATAACAACAGAAAGCATGTAAGAAATGTTTTGACCTGAAGGATTGTTTTATGAAGTATCTCAGGTTCGTGTTATACAGATAAACTTAAAATATTTTTTAATTTTTTACTGAGAAAAAGAAAAAAATGTTTCCGCCTCCTCCCAGCCTCCCATTTCCCTCTCCCTCCTCCCACTCATCTCCCCCTCCCCCCACTCCTCTCTCCCTCCCTCTCCAGTCCAAAGAGCAGTCAGGGTTCCCTGCCCTGTGGAAAGTCCAAGGTCCTCCTCTCTCCATCCATGTCTAGGAAGGTGAACATCCAAACTGACTAGGCTCCCACAAAGCCAGAACATGAAGTAGGATCAAACCCCATGCCATTGTCCTTGGCTTCTCATCAGCCCTCATTGTTCACCATGTTCAGAGAGTCTGGTTTTATCCCATGCTTTTTCAGTCACAGTCCATCTCGCCTTGGTGAGCTCCCAATAGATCAGCCGCACTGTCTCAGTGGGTGGGTGCGCCCCTCGTGGTCCTGACTTCCTTGCTCATGTTCTCCCTCCTTCTGCTCCTCATTGGGACCTTGGGAGCTCATTCCGGTGCTCCAGTGTGGGTCTCTGTCTCTATCTCCATCCATCACCAGATGAAGGTTCTAAGGTGATATGCAAGATATTCATCAGTATGACTATAGGATAGGGTCATTTCAGGTTCCTTATCCTCAGCTGCCCAAGGAACTAACTGGGGACATCGCCTTGGGCTCCTGGGAGCCACTCTAGGTTCAAGTCTCTTGCCAACCCTAAGGTGGCTCCCTTAACTAAGATTTGTGCTTCCCTGCTCCCCTATCCAACCTTCCTTTATCCCAATCATC
>NW_026068066.1:2921815-2936960 GCF_014885135.2 Alexandromys fortis | reverse complement strand
GAGATTCTTTCTTCTATCTCTTGTATTCTGCTGGTTATGCTTGTTTCTGTAGTCTCTGCTCATTTACCTAGATTTTCCATGTCCAGCCGGCCCTCTGTTTGTGTTTTCTTCTTTGCCTCCATTTCAGTTTTCAAGTCTTGAACTGTTTCCATTATCTGTTTGATTGTTTTTCCTTGGTTTCCTAGGGTATCATTCACTGATTTATTCAAGTCTTCAAACTTTCTGTTATACTTCTCATCCATTTCTATAAGGGCATTTTTTACATTCTGTTTAAGGGCATCAATCACTTTCATAAAGTCAATTTTTTCTACTTCTTCTTGATTAAGGTGTTCATATCCTCCTGTTGTGAGGTCGCTGGGTTCTGGTGGTTTCATGTTGTTTTTCAGATTGTTGAATGAATTCTTACATTGGCGCCTGTCCATCTCTTTTTCCGAATGCTTCCCTATGGATCTTCTTTTACCGGATCCCTCCCAGTGATGGCACTCCCCAGTGATGGCTCTCCTGGTGCTCAAGTGATGTCTCTCCTGGTGCTGAGATCAGATCTCCATGCTGGTTGGGTAGCTCGTAAACAAAGCACCTACCTTGCTTGCTGCAGGCAGGCTATTGAAACAAAGGAGCTCCCACCACTAGGTTGCCCTTGGGATTTGGCCCCAGCGCCCCGAAGAGGGAAGGGAGGCAGAAAGGGGGAGGGTTCTGGATGCAAGCTGGGTGGGATAGGAAGAGAGAGGCAGTATGCTGGGAGTATAGGCCCAGCAGTTTAAAATATTTTTTAAGGGGCTGGATAGATGGCTCAGTGGTTAAGAGCATTGCCTGCTCTTCCAAAGGTCCTGAGTTCAATTCCCAGTAACCATGTGGTGGCTCACAACCATCTGTAATGATGTCTGGTGCCCTCTTCTGGCCTGCAGACATACAGACAGAATATTGTATACATAATAAATAAATAAATAAATAAATAAATAAATATAAAAAATATTTTTTAATCAGTCTCTGTGAGAGAGGCAGAATTTCCAGCCAACTCTGGGTAAGGTCCTGGTGGCACCAAAGACATGGTGACAATCTTTCCTCTTTAGAGGGCCTTCAGATCACATACTAGGTCCCAAGGCTATGGGAAAGGAAGATTGTGTTCTCTCACTTCCACTTTCTCCTCTAAGGTCTTGCCAGCCACTCCTCAAAGAAAGAGACAGAAAACAGGAGATGGTGGGAGAATTTTAATGTTTCCTGTATTGTTACTCTGTGGGGAGAATGGGAAGTAGGTGAGGTATCAGGAAGTCACTATAAACATACTGTTAAAGCTATGTCACATCCTTGCACAGAAATCTCATCACTGAAGGATCACATTCTCAGACCAGAGAGATGACTCAGTGCATAAAAGTGCTTGCTACCAAATCTGATGACCAAAGTTCTATACCCAGTACTCATGTAGTGGGAGGAGAGAACTGGCTCTTGTCAGTTGTCTTCTGACCTCCACATGCACACTATAGTACATGCACTTGTATGCGCATACTTACACACACACACACACACACACACACACAATAAGTGAAATGTGAATGATCATTAAGAAAACCATCTTTCCCTTTTATTTAGACAAAAAGGGAAAAATGTTGTAGGATACTCATTTTTGTTTTCTGGGGTTTTGTGTTTGTTTGTTTGTTTGTTTGTTTTTCAAGATAGGGTTTCTCTGTAGCTTTGGTGCCTGTCCAGGAACTCACTCTGTAGGCTAGTCTTGAACTCACAGAAATCCACTTTTCTCTGCCTCCCAAGTGCTGGGATTAAAGGCATGTGCCACCACTGCCTGGTGGGATAATCTTTTTGTACACTGTAAAGATGGATCTGTTTTATTTCATCTGCCTAAGGCACCTTCTGATTCATTTAATAAAGAGCTGAATGGCCAGTAACTAGATAAAAGAGGATAGGCGAGACTTCTAGGGAGAGAGAGGAACTCAAAGGAAGAATCTGAGAGGGGGGCGATTTGCCAGTAAGATGTGGAGGAAGGCAGATATACAGTATAGAAGAGAGATAGTGAACCACATGTAGAATGTAGATTAATAAAAATGGGTTAAGTTATAAGAGCGAGTTGAGAGTAAGCCTAAGCTAAGACCAAGCTTTCATTTTTAATAATAAGTTTCTGTGTCTTTATTTGGGGGTTGGCAGTTCAAAGAAAGTTCAGTAACACAGGACAGGAAGAAAGGGAGCGAGAGAAAGAGGAAGGAGGGGAGGAAGAGAGGGAGGGAGGAGAACACCCAGAATTGAGCTCTCGATTCCAGGAAACATCAGATTTTCAAGAAAGGGTGATGTGGGAGTGTCATATATCAATCTGTTGATTTCATTGGTTAATTAATAAAGAAACTGCTTGGCCTGATAGGTTAGAACATAGGTGGGTGGCGTAAACAAAACAGAATGCTGGGAAGAAGGGAAGTTAGGCAGACGGTATGCCTCTCCTCTCCAGGCACACGCCATAGCTCTCCTCTCCGAGATGGATGCAGGTTAAGAATATTCCTGGTAAGACACATACCACCTCGTGGTGCTACACTCATTAGAAATGGGTTAATCAAGATATAAGAGTTAGCCAGAAGAGGCTAGATATAATGGGCCAGGCAGTGTTTAAATGCATACAGTTTATGTGTTATTTCAGGGCATAAGCTAGCCAGGCGGCTGAGAGCTGGGTGGCAGGACCGCAGCCTGCAGCTCCTTCTACAAAAGGGAACAAAGCCAACCCCTTCCAAACTTGAGGTGGATAAAAGTACAATCAGATCCCATGATGAGATTTTACATTTAAAGAATAGAACAGTTTCTGAACACAGGCTCCAGCCCCAGGAACAAGTCTGTTGAATATTCAGTGTTATCTATAACTCCAGTTTGGAGCATGCTGTTAACCTGCCCCTCCGATGTGGCTGTCCACAGGCAAATGTAGCCACAAAAGCAGTTGACCTGACCGGTCAGAGTGAGCAAATCTGAAAACACTCCCATCGCTGTCCGAGGCTTGGACTTTGCCTCCAGAGGTTGCAGGGAGAAGAGAGAGGCACTTGCGGTGCCCAGTCTCATCCCTCTGAGAAGAGGCAACAGTGGTGCCCACCCCAGTCCTGGTGAACCATCTGTGAGGCTATAAAGGTCTTCAGGCCCTCAGAGGAAGAGAGGTGAGAATGTGTGGAAGACCTGATCTATGCCTGCCACTGTGAGATTTCCCACAGGTTCTGTAGTAACCCCTCACAATTCAGGAGGGTGTGTTGTCCTGGGGAGCAGAGTGGGCTGCAGCCTTCTCAAGAAGTGGACAGAAAGGATCATCCAGGCTGGGAAGCTCCAGGCAGAAGCAGGTGGCTGGAGCACAGCCTGTGTGTGGGTGGGGGGTGGACCACAGTCTTCATGGAACATGCTTTACAGAAGGGCAAGGCATCTGAGTGGGAACCCCAAAGCAAGTGCTGTCTCAGGAACAGGAGCCCCAAGGCCCAACAGACTCCACTCTGTCTCATAAACATCCCTGTGGCAACACCCTCCCTGGCCCATGGATGTCTGGGTTTTCTCTGTGATCTAGGAAAAGGAAGGCTTCATCAATTAAAAACGAAGACAAATTTTCCCCCTTCCCTTCACACCCATTAGAAGGGTTTAGATTAAGCAGGTTTTTCATAAGTCTGCAAAATTGACTTTTCTGCATAGATCGTTTGGGGCTGGTCAAAGTAGACAACTAGGAGGTTAAAATCACTTTTAGGGGGCCAGAGTTTAAAGTCGATGCGGCCAGCCTGGAGGCTGTAATATTCTCGTCTGCTGAAGGAACTGAGACACAATTAGGTGACCTCAGTCAAAAGGACAGTCTCCAGGCTGTTCAAAGAGAAACGCCATCCAAGGTAATGATGGCCCGCGTTTAGGCCTGGCTTTCATCTGCCTTCAGACTGCGTTAACCAGTAATTAGCCCGTCAGCCTCTGAGGTAGGTCAAAATTACTGCACCCATTTTACAGGTGAATAAAAGACTTCGGGGGGGGCACTGTTACTGGGGCCACACGTACATCAAGATCACAGTAGCAAAGGAAGCAAAGCCTCCTCCCCAACCCCCAGGACAGGGCCAGGCCTCTCCCTCTGTCTGCTCCTCTCTCAAGAAGTTAAGTAGAAGGTTCCTGTGTGGTACCATCCCTGAGGGCCAAAGGAACTGAGCCTTTCTAGGGGGAGGAGAAGAAGGGAGCAGGGAGAAGGAGGAGAGAAAGAGGGGAAGAGGGAAGGGGCAAGAAGAAAGGAGGGGGGAGAAGGAGGTGGTAAATAAAAGGTGAAAAGGTAGAGAGGAGGAAGGAAAGGGGGAGTGGAAAAGAGGTGGGGGGAGGAGAAATAAAGGGGAAGAGGAGTGGGAGAAGAGATGGAGGTGAGGAGGGAAGAGGAAGGAAGAGAATTAAGTCTACTGTCCTCCTGTTCCCATCCCCTTAGGGCTAACTCTGTCTTTTCACGTGCAACCCACAAGCCCACAGCCACTTGGGACTCTCAATTTCCCTCACACCGCATATCCAAGCCGTTCTTCGCATTTCTAATCCCGGAATCCCTCCAGAACCTCACTGTCCTCCGCCTCTGCCCACTGTGGGTCCACCCATCACTACCCCACTCCCACGCCCGTGAAAGCCTCAGCTCTGGCCCCTTTGCTCTCATGATCTAAACACAACAGGCCCCAGAGCGCTCCGGAGAGGGAATGCGCCACTCTGAGAGGACCCCCCCCCCCGGGGCTCCCCTAAACACTGCACACAAAGTCCTGGTGTCTCCAGAATTTTCTGCTCTGCTCTGACCCTCCCTGCACCCAGCCACCCCAGCCTTCATACTGCCGCCAGACCTCTAAAGGTAGGTATCAACCTAGGCATCCCTGGTCCTTCCTTCCCCTGAGCCTTTCCTTAGTCCCCTTTGCTGGCTGACATAGCTGATCTCTTGTGTGGAGCGAGAGCATCCTCTCTTTCTCACAAGCTCTCCCAGCTTCAGTCTCCCCCTCCCTGTGACAACTGATGGGTCCAGATTCATGCATTATTGACTGATTTTCTTTCTGCTCTCCCCTCCTGCCACTGTTTCCCAGCCACTCAGACCCTTAATGTGTTCGGCATATGGAAGCATTTAGCTTCAGCTAAAATCAATCCATGCCAAAGCGTAATGAGCATTAATGACACCCACGTGGCTTCTGCCTTTTGACTGCTCTGAGCACAGTTGCAGTGAACATGCTGTACTAGCAAGTCTTTCAGACCCTGCTCAAATTCCTTGGGTCCATATCCAGCTTGCAAGATCATGCTAGAATTTTATCCTTAATTTCTGAAGAGCTCCCGTGCCGTAGCTGTAGGTGTCACGGTGCCTGTTCAGCTTGACATTCTTCGTAGTAAAGTGGCTTTGTTTGTTTGTTTGTTTGTTTGTTTGTTTGTGAGGCAAGGTCTATGTGACCCAGGGTGGCTTTGAGTTTGCAGCCCTGCAGCCTAGGATCACAGGTGTGCCTCCCTCTCTCTGCCCTGCTGAAGTAGTTTCTGTGTTTCTAGTTGGAGCAGGCCACCAAGAGAAACTCTTCAGGCTGCGGCAGGCAGAAGGGAGGCAGCAGTTGGTCTGGGGCTCACAGTGACGTGCAGACGGACCCCTTGTCCTGGGAGTCAGTCCCTTGAGATGCTCTGGCTCCCATACAAGTCCATGAGCAGAGCACGTCCTTCGTGCTCAGAGCAGGGAGTACTCCAGGCTTCAATCGGCCTGAGACTCCACCTGGCTCTTCCTCCCTCCCACTCTAAACCCCTCTGAAGAACTGACAGTGAATGACAGACAGAGGGCTCTGCGGGAGAGGAGCAGAAGCCAGGGGGCCAGGCAGCCTGAGGCAGTGTTGGCAAGATGAGATGCCTCCATATTTGGACCTCACCTGTGATGTGACGGTCAGGTTGCCTCGTAAAGAAAGGGAGAGGCATTGCTGCTTTGCTCATGGCTGACAACATGCCCAACATGAAGCAGAGTGAGGGAAGAGAGTTTATTTTGCCTTCATTTTGGAGCATCCGGTCCACATGGTGGGAAGGCTTATGGCTGGCTGTGGACAGGGGCTTGATCATGTCCTGGTTGAGCAGAAAGCAGAGAGCAGGAAGTTCTATCAACTTCTCCCCTCCCTCCTTTTCATTTAATTCAAGAAGTCCATCCAAGATGGTACCACCATATCTAGGGTACATCTCCCTTCCTTAGTTAAGCCCCTGGAGAAACCCTCACAGACATCCAGGGGGCTTTCTCCTAGGTGACTCCAAAGCCAGTCAAGCATCTGTGAAGATGAACAATCAGAGGACGGGCAGTGAGGAAGAAGAGGTGAGAAGAGGGAGGATGAAGGCATTGGCGGTGGAGGGGAAAGATGAAGGCTTTGGTGGTGGAGGGGGAGGATGAAGGCATTGGCAGTGGGGGGAGATGAAGGCATTGGCAATGGGAGGAGGATGAAGGCATTGGCGGTAGGGGGAGGAGGATGAAGGCATTGGCAATGGGAGGAGGATGAAGGCATTGGCGGTGGGGGAAGGAGGATGGGGGCATTGGCAGTGGGAGGAGGATGAAGACATTAGCGTGGGGAGGATGAGGGCATTGGGGGGGGGTAAAGGCATTGGCCATGGGGGGAATACTCACAAAAGTTCTTCTCTGAAGAGGAACCAGAAACCAGCCAAGGACACGCAGAAAGACTGGAAAGATAGACAGACAGAAAAATGCTTTTGGGATTTAATGTGGCAGAAAGCATAGGCCAAGAAAGACAACAAGAGAAGGAAGCTTTAGTTACAAGATGACTTTGGGGGCTCAGTTCTACCCCAATTTATTAAGCTCTTGCTACAGACTTGTTGTGGAATATTAATTTAAGATGTGTTACAGTCATTTATGCTGCAGAATATTTGCTTAATGATACAAAGACATGCTCCATTTGTTTGATTAAATAAAATTAACCAGGGGTCAGGAGGCTGAGTCAGCAACTAGCAGGCAGAACTGGTCGGGAGGAACCATGTATAGGTAGGGCTCTCTCTTTTTTTTCTGTAAGGTTCTTAAATGGGGGGTTGAACAGAAGGATGGGCAGTTTTGGGGGGAGTAGAGCTAGGGGAGAGGGTTAGCTATTCAGCCTCTCTGAGCAAGCAGAATTTCACCTCAACCTTTGAGTCCTGAGTTCTCTAGAGGGATAAAGATCTAGATAAAGTTCCCTTTAGTGGCTATGATAGAGCCGGTGCCTGAGGGAACAGAATTCCTGCCTGGGACAGCAGTGTGGCCAGACCGCTTCTGGTACCTACAGAGTTAGTTGTCCCTGCTGATTAGGACAACAGTTGCTTAAGGGGCAGCTACTGAACTAATGAAAAACAGCACAGCCTGGACTTTATACGGAGCCCAGAGAGAACTACGGAAGCTGTGTCCTAGAAGAGCTAAGATGCACAACAAATACTGAGGATTTCTAGTGCCAGCCACCAGATAGTGGATCAGCTGGACATATATGGCCAACAAATAAAGCTTCCAGTTTCAGAAATCGGTTACATCTAGTCAAGTTGTTGGCCAAAGGGGTCCCATGGAAACACCCAAATAGTCCAGGCTATTGCCAAGGCTGTGGTTGCTCTCCACAAATTGATGGTAAGTCCCTATTACTGAAGACACCTACATAACTCACTGAACATGGAGAAGTCAAGTGGGTACCTAGAGAAAGCCTTCATCCCTAGTATTCATGGTACTGGAAGGTACCAGAGGAGAAAAGTAAACCCCAACTCACCAACTCTTCTATCGACAATGGTGACCTACCTGCAATATATGTTTACACAACATTGGCACAGAAGTTCTGGGAGTAACCAACCATTATCTGTTCAAACTTAAGGTCTACTCCATGAGATGGAATCTATGCCCCAAAAACCTGAAACTAGATCAGCCATGGAGCTAAAGGAAAACCAAATACTGCCATTCTACAAAAGGCACATAGCAATAACATGGCTCCTAATGACATTCTACCATACCTGTAAGTATCCAGCTCAGCCATCATCAGAGAAGCTGCCTCCTGCAGCAAATGGGGCCAAATACAGAGAGCCAACCTGGACACTGTGCAGAGAGAGACCTTGGAACACTCAGCCCTAAACTGAATGCCTCCATCAAATCCATCCTCTCAGGGCTCAGGGAACCCTGCAGAAGAAGAGGTAGAAAGACTGTAAGAGCCAGAGAAGATGGAGGGTGCCAAGAAAACAAGGCCTTCTAGGTACAACACATGAGCTCACCAAAACTGGCAGCGTGCACAGGGCCTGCGCAGCCCTACACCAGATGGGCTCCTAGCTCTGCATGGGGAAGTGGGCACAAGCCCTCATCTCCAACCCAGAAGCTATCTCCAACTGATAACGACTAACAAAGGAAAAACCAGTTTTCTCCAAGAAGTCTGGCTAGATATGCAAACCACATGTAAGGGCAGGCCCCCTGCCCAGCAGTTGATTGGGCAACACCAAACAAACTCGAAAGTGTTTTTAGAAATTTTTGTCTCACAATGGTTAGGCTGGGCTTATCTTTTCTATTTAAACCTCACCGGTCTTTTGCTTTAATATTATGGTTTCCAGTTTTGTGTTTTTACTGGATTTCTGTGTGTGCAAACGTGTGTCTCTATGTGTCTCTTGTGCTTTTTCTTCTGTGTGTTGTTTTGTTTTATTTTATTCTGTTTCATTATAATTATCTTTTAGATGCCTGTTTGCTTCTATTTGTGCTCTTCAGGGAAGAGCGGGAACACGGCCCCCACTACCACAAATTATGCAGTTGAATTTTCCAAACTTGGGGAAATCACAGGGGTCAGCACATCCGGAGGGCAAGGGATAAACCTGGGAAAACCACCTTCATGATCACCGTGTCTCCCCTGCTAGGGAAGTTTGCCTGTTTGCTTTCCAGTGAAAGGGAGGAAGAAAGCTTGTGGGTGTGGGTAGGTGAGGGGCAGGGAGGGTCTGGAAATAGTTAGGGGAGGGGAACCATAACTAGAATATATTGTATGAAAAAATCTATTTTCAATTTTAAAAATATGTGCCCATATATGCATACATATATATAAATATTCCTCTACACCAAGCACACACAACCCTTTTCTCGCTGCCCCAAGTAGAACCTGCTCTTGGTAGCCTTGGAGCGCCACCTGGTGGGATACTGAGGTATTAAATTCTTATGGTGTCTGGGAGCTGTACTATCTGTAAATTAAGAAAAAAATGTAGTACTTCAGCAAATGTTGGCTGGCAAATACATTGCGATGGATGTCATGACCACAGACATGTGTCCCCCATCCCCAAACCACCAACTCTATAGCAATGTCCCTAAGGAGAGCAATTTACATGAGATAGATACAGAATTCAAAAAAATGATTATAATCGTGGTCAGCGTGTTCAAAGAATATAAAGGAGGGGAAAGTGAAAACCCAGATGCACTTACAGACGACCTGCTGACTTCCCTGAGGGATGCAAAAGGGATAATGTGGCTCAAAATCATCAGCGGAAGCAGATAACATGGCTACATTCACCCTAAGTTTCCAGGAACGAGCAGTAGCCGCCGAAGTCATTTCCCTGGGGAGCACTTCCTTTTCTCTACAGTGCCTTACAGTCAGACATTACTGCAGAAAATTGTATTTGAGCTGATCCCTGACTAACCCTTCTGCCTCTGTGACAGCAGAACATGAATTTCACGGTATGTATTACTCATCAACCCATCCATCCATCCATCCATCCATCCATCCATCCATCATCCATCCATCCATCCATCATCCATCCATCCATCCATCATCCATCCATCCATCCATCCATCATCATCAATAACCCGTCCACCATCCATTCAGTTCATCTTCACTGAGTCACTGACGTCTGAAGGAGATGCAGTATTTATCTCCTTATGGACACAGCTTAGTCTTACAAGCAGCATGCTTGACTATCACTGCCTAACCATGCTGTGAGCTTTTTGAAGACAGATGGTTCCAGGCAAGGTTCAGACACCAGCAAAGAGAACGCGAAGGACTGAATGACATCACCGTCACAGGCTGCTTCCCTCTGACTGTAATAGGGTGGTACTGCTAGAGAAGGGGGCCGGGGAAGACTGGGACCGATTGCTTCAAACAAATGAGCCCAGATCAGTCAGCAGCCTTGAGACCTCCTTGGCCTGGCTCAGACTCTGGATTAGTCTGTCATGAAGTATTTATCTGAGCACAGCCTGGCATCCACCCACCAACATGGCAGCTACCCAGTTCCCTTTCATTCCAGAGGCCATTAAGGCTGGCTGGAGCCTCTCCTATTAACGAAAGATGCCCTCAGTGTCAGCTCACCCGGAGCACAGACAGCGCTGCTGTCACAAGGGTCTTCCTCTGGTCCTGGCCACTCTGTGGTTGCCTAGCACATGGACCGTGGCTTCTTCCCTCTCCTTGGCTCTCTCTTGTCTTCATCTCATCTCTGTCACTATCCTTTCTGTGCTGTCCCTGACCCTCCCTCCACCCCTCTTCTTGCTCTGTCTTTATTTCTTTCCCCTCTCCCTTCTCACTGACCCCCTCCTTTTTCATCCTGGACCAACTTCCATTTCTTTAATATCTTTATGCGTCTCTCATCTTTGTCTCCCTTTTTCCTCTTATCATTTTTGTGCATTTCCTCCTTTAACAGCTACTAAAGGTCATTGTGAAAGTCTACTTCAATTTCCTGGATCATTTTCCTGTTGTGGGACACTCACATTTCTTGTCTTTAAATACATATGTTTATATATAATTTAAGTGTATCGTGTGCCTGTTGAGTTTATGCATGCATGCACATGCATGCACACATGCAGCGCCCGCAGAGGCCAAATGATGACATCCCTCTCCCTTTAACTGGAGTTACAGGAAGTTATATGAGTTACCCAGTGTTGGTACTGGGAACTGAACTCAGGTCCTCTGTAACTGCTAAGCCATCTCTCCAGGCCCAGTCTTTTCTCTATGCATGGCAATAATATACTAACAAGATTGCAACTATAATTCAGATAGTAGGCTGTAAATACAGTTCACAGCAATAGCTGTACGAATATTTCAAAGGGACTTTTCATTTTCAGTAGGGTGTTTTAAGGTCAAAAACAAACAAACAAAAAAAAAACAAACAAGACACCAGCTAGCCCACCCGTGAGGTTTGGCACCTTCTCCAACACTGATTCTTTGACATTCAGCTTTGGTTGGTTATGGGCTGCTTTCAGACACTGGGTGGCCTTAGGAAGCGTATAGAAGACTCCTTCTGGGAGCACAAACAAGGATCACAATCAGCCAATTGGAAAGTGTCTATTAAGTTTATTTCCTTGACAAATATATGCTGCCAAATATTTATAATAATGTCCTAAACCAAGACACTGAGGCTCCAAGATAAGAACGAGACCATCTGACCCCATGGACTTTTGCCTGTTGCAACTCTGTACACATGGGTTCCAGGCTGGAGATGACTTGTGGGATATTTGACACCATGCTTTGTGATTTTGTGCCTCAAAAAGGTAAGAAGTAAATATTTATACAAAGATAGCAAGTAGTGCTACATGAACTTTTCCTAGGAAGACATGAGCAAGCATCTACTCATCCCAGACAGAACCCAGGAGCAGGCCAAAGTAGCTGTTCCGCCACAGTCTGATTTGCCCAAGGCGTTTATCTGACTTCTTTCCAGAGCGTGAATGAGGGGTTACTTATAGGAGCATGGAGGATGCCAAAGCAGCCACATCGCCAAAAATTCTCACTTCAGCACGAATGTATTAGTTAGAGAGCTCTAGAGTAACAGAACTTAGAGAATGAAGAGAGAGAGACAGAGAGAGAGAGAGAGAGAGAGAGAGAGAGAGAGAGAGAGAGAGAGAGAGAGAGATTGCAATAGATATCAATCACACACACATACACATATAGGATTTATTATATATAACTTCTGGACTACTGAAGAAGTGGGCTCTAATGCCAGTGAAGGAATAGACTTGCTGGTGAGATGAGAGAGCAATCAGGCAAAGAGTAAAAGCTTCCTTCTTCCATGTCCTTACAGAGGCTTCCAGCAGAAGGTGCGACCCAGAGTAGAGGTGGGTTTACACAGCGCAAATGGCCTAGATTAGAGGTGTAGCTTCCCCCCCTTAAAGATCCAGCTTGGAAGTGGATCTTTCCACTTCAAAGTAGAACAATCCCTCACAGGTGTGCCCTCCATTTTTGAGTTTTAGTTCATTCTAGATGCAGTCAAGCAGACAGGCAAGAATGGCCATCACAATGAACGATGAAATCCCCATAGGGGCATAGATGGAGCCCCCTTTCTGTGATCTTTCCATACATTACATACCATAGCCACCACCTGTCACCATGGCAGCTGGCAGGGAGGTTTGGGAGTGACTGGCAGAGATCTCAAGCAAGAGTCAAATAACCTTCCCCACCCTGTTTTCCTTAAGGAATGTCAACAGACTCCATCTAGGGTTGTGAGTATCACAGTCACTTGAGTGAAAAAACAAATGGAACCTACAATAGCAGTATCTCCTCCTGGAGTCGACGTCATGTGTTGTCACAGGCAGGTAACCTTGGGCGGCGCTGGCGTTCCGCTGTTAGTGACTGACTTACATCTCACGACAGCCTTGAGGACTGATAACACTCAGTCCAAAGAGTGAGTGGCCCCAGCTTACAAAGGTAGAAACATTTGCTCAAACTCACAAAGCCGTTTCTAACTCAGGACTGCTCCAAACACAGCCCCGTGTGGACACTCCGTAGACACCTGCAGGCTACTCCAGGACTAAGGCTTACAGTCATCAGGTATCCCTTCTGGGTGCACGGACTGAAAACAGTTTATGGTTTAGGCACTTGGGACCATCAGAGCTCAAGGGAGAAACACACAAAACCTCATGGTTCTCCCTCAGCTGGGGTGACACGGACAGGGCAAACTCGCTCATCTTAAACTTAACTTAAGCTCATCTTAACTCTCTGTGGTGGTTTGAATAAGAATGACCTTCATAGACTGCGGTTTGAATGCTTGGCCCCTAGGGAGTGGCACAATTTGGGGGTGTGACCTTTGTTGAAGTGGGTGTGGCCTTGGAGGAAGTGTCATTTGGAGTGGGCTCTGAGGTTTCAAAGGCTCAAGCCAAGCCCAGTATCTCTCTCTTCCTGTTGCTTGCTGATCCAGATATAGAATTCTCAGCTCCTTCTCCAGCACCATGTCTGCCTGCACGCTGCCATGCTTCCCGCCATGATGATAATGGACTAAACTTCTGAATCTGTAAGCCAGCCCCAATTAAATGTTTTCCTTTATAAGAATTGCCATGGTCCTCATGTCTCTTCACAGCAATAGAACAGTGACTAAGACACTCTACAGTCTCAGATGGCACACAGACGCCCAGGTTAAAGGAACCAGCCCTAATAAAGGTTTGTATAGGTATTCTAAGTTCTAGCATTGACCACATTAGCCTCCTAATTCAGCCACCCACCTGTCATCATAACATTGCATCATACACCAAGAAACAAGCCCTGGGGCACAGTGGGGCACAGTTACTTTAACCTCAGCACTCGGTAGGCAGAGGCAGGCAGATTTCCAGCCTGGTCTACACAATGAATTCCAGGACAGCAAGACTATGGAGTGATACCCAGTCTCAAAAAACAAAGCAAAACTAAACCAAACAAAACAAAGTGAGTATATCCAGAAAACCAGAGAAACAAAAGAAGCATCTGCAAGCCTCTACACATGATGATAAGTTTGCAGAATATCCAGATATAAGGTCACACAAGCTCACATGGTTTTTTTGGAACGACAAAAGAACTTATTCACAATATGGTCTGTGCTCAGAAATGAGGCTGTCACAAAGAGGAAGGTGGGAGGAACAACACACTTTATTCTGGTGAAGGTGGAAAAGGCCTCTACGGCTTCAAGAAACGTTAGCCAGCCAAGATGAGTAACAGGAAGTAAATCCGTGCCTATCTGATACACCTGGGAGGGGCATGGAAGCCTAATCCAAGAAGAAGTTCATGTTTATGAAGAAACTAGGGTCACAAGACTCTTGTCTTAGTTTCTTGGAGTTTTCCATTTTTGAGCCATGTTCACACAGTGCCAAGGAGACCTTTCCTTCCTTAGGTTACTTTGGCAGGTGTTTTGACTCAGGGACAAGGCAAGTAACTAGTGCAACCCCACTCCCATGACGTCTGCCTGGAATGGGGTGTGGCCTGCTGTGCATTTTTTAACCCCTTGACAAATGCAGTCTAAACCCATCGGGGTCCACATCTCTCCTTCGTGACCAGAGAGACAGGGGCGGCAGTCAGAGGAGGAATCCCGAGCATCATTGAACCGTCTACTTCCTACCAACTTTCTAATCTCGAGTCTTCCTTCTGTGGCCTTCTCGGGCTTCAGCCTTCCTGGTTCATACAGTCATTTGACAAACAGTCATTAAGTGTTTACCACATGTCAGATACCAAGTCAATGGCAGCGAGCCAAACAAAGTTCTTCCTTTGTCCTTGGTCTTCACAGGAAGGGACTATGGGCCTAGGGGCCTTTGTAATCTGGGTCATTGACTCTCCATCAGTGTGTGAGTCCCTTGGGACTAAGATCCATGAGTTGTTCATCTTTGGAGTGCCCATAGTGCCAGACACAGGGCCTTCTGGGTAAATGTTTAATGAACTAACAAATAAATACAAAGGATATGGAAGACAGAAACATTTAGAAAACCCCTTGTTTCAGTCAGGAGACTCTTAAAAATTGTTTCTAACATTTTAAGGTGTTTTATTTCCTGTGCAAAAGCAACAACAAAAAGCTCCACCAGGCAAAACCGAGTGTCAAACCCAGAGCACACGCTGCAGCTGCGTCTCCCAGGCTCCCAGTCCAGTTTGTTTCATCTTAGCTTCTGCTTTTCACTTGTAAGGCATTTTATTTAGCTATTATTTTTTTGTTTGGTTTGCTTCAATCTGTTTTTTTTTTTTTTTAAACAGGGTTTCTTTGTGTAGCCCTGGCTGTGCTAAAACTTGCCCTGTAGACCAGGCTGGACAGGAACTCAGAGATCCTCCTGCCTCTGCCTCCCGAGTGCTGGGATTAAAAGCATGCACCACCATGATTTCGTTATTGTTTTTGAAAGAGGATCTTGCTATGTAGGATGGCTGGCCTTAAATTTGCAATCTTTTTGCCTCAGCTTCTTGAGTGCTGAGATTATAAGTGTGAGTCACCTTCCCTGACTTGGCTTCTTTTCTGGTTCAGGACTTGTTGAATTAGGGGCGGTGGGGCT